>NC_050458.1:23926285-24035554 GCF_903995425.1 Onychomys torridus | reverse complement strand
AACCGGTGGGCCCCACCTCCCTGGTATTGTCCGCCTTCTCCCTACGTCTGGAAGAGCTCCAGGGCTGGCCTCCCCCCACATCCCCCACAACGACTGAGGGACACGCAGCATGAGCCGGTCAAGGCATGTGGGCAAGATCCGGAAACGTCTGGAAGATGTTAAGAACCAGTGGATCCGGCCAGCCAGAGCTGACTTTAGTGACAATGAGAGCGCCCGGCTGGCCACAGATGCCCTCTTGGATGGGGGTCCTGAGGCTTATTGGCACGCTCTCAACCAGGAAGGAGAGGTAGACTTCCTGTCCTCGGTGGAGGCCCAGTACATCCAGGCTCAGGCCAAGGAGCCCCCCAGTGGCCCAGATCCTGCAGGAGGGGCCGAGGCAGGGTCCAGAGGACTGGACGCATGCTCTCTCCAGTCGGGTACCTACTTCCCTGTGGCCTCGGAAGGCAGCGAACCAGCCCTACTGCACAACTGGACCTTGGCCGAGAAGCCCTACCTGAAGGAGAAGTCCAGCGCCACTGTGTACTTCCAGATGGACAAGCACAACAACATCAGAGATTTGGTCCGCCGCTGCATCTCCCGGGCCAGCCAGGTACCCACGCGGAGCTGGTGTCTGCTTGGCCGCGGGCGGGGAGCTGGGCTGGTAGAACAGGGTGAACGAGGGGCTGCATCCTGTTCTCACAGGTTTGCCCTGGAGCACAGACCCCTGGATGCCCGTTACAACCTGGATCCTAGGCCACGGACACCCATCCCTGGCACCACAATCCCCTGTGTGGGAAGAATACGTTTCTTTGCGTGTTCTCCAGCCCCTGTCCCATTGTCTGCCGCTCAACCCCGAGTCCCTTGCACATTCTCCTGTCCCTGGCCCCTGGCTTCAGTGCTTTGTACATTCTGCTGGCCCCTCAGTGTCCCGGCTTCTCATTTGGTTCATGCTGCACGTTACTTTCGTGCTTCCAAATGAAGGGTGGGGACACTCATTAGAGGATATTCTTGTTCCCTTTGTCCTCTTGGCCCCTGTTTTGACCTGGCTGCCCACAAGTAACCCTGAGACCCCTGGTTTTTGTTTTTTTTTTTTCTTTTGTCTTTTTTTTTTTTTTTTTTTTTTTGAGGCAGGGTTTCTCTGTGGCCCCATGGCTTCTGTCTGTACCAGGCAGCTTTAAGCATTAAAATAAAATAAAATAAAATAAAATAAAATAAAATAAAATGGTGCGGGGTGGGGGGTGTCAAAGAAAGTTCCCTTTTGCCAGGGTGCTGTTGTTTTAATAAGACAGTGAAGCAGACTCTGAAAATTCCTTCAGAGCAAGGACCCAGCGGAGAGGATCTCAGGCACCTGTGGCAGCCAGGGCAAGAGTCCCCAGTGCCCCCTGGTCCTCAGGCCTGTCAGCTGGGGGCTGGGTAGAGGGGCCCACTTTTTGATATTTCTTCTTTCCCACGGGGTTGTGGGTGCCCACCCCTCCTTCCCGAAGCTGCAGGGCAGAAAATCTGTCATCGGGTGTTGGGGGTGTGGCTCTGTGGCGGAGTGCTTGTTTAGTGAACAGGAGGCCCTGAGTTCAGTCACTCCCCAGCACCACTGGTGTGTGTGGGGAGCAGTAATCTAGAAAATATTCCTTCTCTCTCACCCCATTTCCTCCCTCCCTTCCTACCCCACCCCTCCCCCTGTGTTGGTCTCTGTCTCATAAAGCATACACTGATAGATACTTGTGTCTATGGTCCTGGGCTCGTGCCAGGGTCCCCTCCCAGGGTCAACACTGTGTGAAATCTTAAAGTTCTGGGGAAAACCACCAAGGCTGGGGGCCTGGAGGGTTGTGAGGGAGCAGAGCTCTGGAAAATTAAATAGAAGGCGTCAGTGGGTGGAGCCCCTGTGTGGCAGAGCTGCTTGGGAATTGTATTTCGTGACATGGTGGCATCAGCAGTGGACAGATGGGCCTAGCTAGGCAGGCTGTCAGCAGCCTGGGAGGCCTGGGGCTGCCCTGTGACACCTCGGACAAGTGCCTTGACCTCTGGAGGCTGAGCTGCCATGCTGGACTGAGATTCCCTTTGGCCTGTTACTGAGTGTGCTGGCTCTGGCTTCTTGGGTGACTGCTGGTGCTCTCCTAAGGGTGGGACTTGTGTGCAGAGATTGAATCCTCGGCCACAGCACCAGCTTTAGGGACAGTGAAACACCCTGGAGAGAAGCCAAGGCTGGCTGTGGAACCCAGCTCTCTGTCTGAGTCTCCCTGCTTTCCTTCTTCCACCTGGCAGAGTATCTGCCCTCTGAGGCCCAAGCCCCACTCACGGTCTTTGTATGACACAGCATGATATGGATCTTAGGACCCTTGAAAGTCAGAAGGGTTCATCCAAAAGTGTGGACTTCAGGTCCACTTAGCAGGTATGAAGACCTGGGCCCTCTGGAATGAATTGTGATGACCTCTTTGGCTGGGCTCCCCTCTGCCACAGTCCTCTAAATGTCCTGAGGCTTTAATCACTTTTATTGCCTGCCTGACACCTGCTGGCTGACATTGTGGTATCCTTCACATATGCAAAGCTCATATGAGCACATGAGCGCACATTCCAATACAGAGAGAGACAGACAGACAGACACAGACACAGAGACACACAGACAGACACATGCGTGCACACACATGCACACGCGCACACACAAACACACACACACACACACACACACACACACACACACACACACACACACACACAAAGGCTCAGGGGTGGTCTGTTCCCACAGAGATGATGGCAGAGATGGATAGGTGATAGACAGGCTGTCATAGATGGATAGGTGATAGACAGGCTGTCATAGATGGATAGGTGATAGACAGGCTGTCATAGAAGCAGGTGATAAGAAGAGAGAAGAAAGCTAGGCTTGAGCTCCCGATCTCCTGTAACTGCAGCCCTTGAGAGGAAAGGGAGACCGGCTGAGGCGCAGCCTGGCTGTCCACTCTAGATCCTTCCCCACCCTAAGAAGCAGGATCCACCCTCCTTCCTTCCCTTCAAGCTGAATTCCTTCACTCCACCCGGCCCAGAGCAGCAAAGCAAAACTGCAGTCTCCCTGCCTTGGGGAAGCCCCTGTCAGCTGTCTCCCGCTGCGGGAGAGGACTGGAGTACGCCATGCCATGGATCACACTGCAGGTGGGGCAAAGCTCAGCACTTGGAGACAGTGACTAAGGCAGGGTGCGGAGAAGAGGTGGTCTCTGAGAGTCAGAGCTGAGTAAGAGTTTCCCAGGCAGAGAAGGAAGGGAGAATTCCAGGTGGAGAGAAGTCAGGTGCAAAGGTCAGAAGGGTCGTAGGGTGGGGGAGATCCTGGAGGTGGGATGATACCACCATCTACCCAGTCGGACCCCAAGGAGTCGGGATGGGACAGGACAGAGGCTGCAAGGCCAGCAAGGCCAGTGTTGTGCCTTGTTGGGCAGAAGGGTGGGAATAACATTCCCAAGTTGGGTCACAAGACCCTGAGGGTCCCTGAGGACTTGGCCATGGTTCTATGATGCTCTGTTCTTTCTAAGTACTTATCCGTGTGAAAACAAATTATTTAATTTTTCCCCCGGCTGTAGCTTCTGAGGGTCCTGTCTCTACCTCCTTAGCATTGGGATTATAGGCATGCACCACCGCACCCAGTTTATGCACTGCTGGGAATTGAACATGGGGCGGCTTCATGCATGCTCTACCCCTGGAGCTATACCTTATCCCCCCCGCCAAAGATTATTTTCCATGCTTCCACTCACAGTGATGTGTAGTAGGCTGAGGCGGGAGATAGGAGAAGCTACAGGGCTCTGTGGAGGCAATCATAGATTAGCAAAACTGTAAAGCATCAGGGCTGGGGTCTGTTACACACATGTGAAGTCCTGGCTTTGGTCCCCAGCACCGCACACAAACATACAACATATGAGGAGCAAGGTCATGCTGCTCACCACAACTTTTGAAAACAGTTATTTCTGAAACCTGTTATGTATTTTGTAATGGGTCTGATGGCTGATATTTTAAAATAGCCGAAGCAACTTTTTCAGGTTTAGTTTCTCATCTCAATAGGTGTGATACACATAGGCAAAAGTTCTTGAAGATCATTGATCATTGTTAAGAGTGCAAGAAGATGCTCTGTGTAAGTTTGGGGCAGTAGGTAAACTGAGGCAGAGATAAAGTAGGGTTGTATTCCTGACAGGAAGACAGAACTAGAATGTTACTTTTAATTCTAGAATATTCCTTCCTTACCCTCCTTCCCTCAGGCTGTCACTAATGTACACAGACAGACAGCCGGACAAAAGGGTAATCAGCATCCTTGTGGGTGTGGAGCAGAATGATGAGGACATAGGTTTCCAGGATGGGGTGTGGGAGGATCTGACCACATCCCAGCCCTGTGGCTGTGGAAAGCTGTCTGCTCCCCTGGTTCCTCCCTGGGAAGCTGGGGGACTGGTGTTGAGGAAGTCCCATGAGACAAACTTGTGGCTAATAGTATATGCTCAGCGAACCTTTGCATGACTGATCTGTCAAAGGCATGATCACAAAAAGAACTTGGGACACAGTAGGCAGAGGAAAGCCAGGGTGGTGCTGAGGGTCCCCAGCCTATCTGCAGCACCAGCTCTGACCTCACCATCATCTCAGTCCCCTGCCACCCCTCCCTTCCCATGCAAGAGTTTCCAGCCTGAGGACCTCCCAAGGGCCAGGATTTGGGGTCCACACAACATGTTATAGGAGCAGGCACTGCCCCATCTGTCTTACATCCCTTCCACGTCTTCAAAGCTGCAGGTTTCTGGAGCCAGCCTGCTGCGAAGATTTGCTTGCAAAAATACCTTCCTCCATCAGCACGGGGCTACTCAAGGGGGCTTCCTTCTTTTTTCTGCTCACCTCACAGAACCATATTGGTCCATCTGGTTGGCCCTAACCAGAACACAGCCCACCTGTTCCTGTTCCTATGGCTTATGCCATAGATGAGCAGGCATGGGTTTTAATCCTCTTCTCTAACCTGGATTAAAGCAGCATTCTTGCATGAGACTTTTCTAGCATCACCTATACCTCCTTGCCAACTGTACACAGGAAAGAAGGATGATACTTTTTTTAGCCTCATGTTAAAATACCCATCTTTCTCCTTGCTATTGCTGGGATCTTCATTACTGGGCTTGGTAGACCCACCTTGCATAGTAACTACCTTTCTTGATTTGAGCTGTGTTTTGTGGGTAAGGAACTGAGGTCCAGAAAGGCTGAGTGGCTTGTTCAGGCTGCGTATAAACTGATGACGTGACCACTCCGTGGTACGAGGAGGTTTTATCGAAGGCCAGAGGCATCCAGAAGAATCCAGAACAGAGGGAGAAAGTAGACTGACCATGGCCATGACTGGACATGGAGAGAGGAGAATAGCAGGCCATAGAGAGTGGAGGGAGTGTAGTGAGATTAGCAAGATCAGGAGCTGTGAGAGAAGCCGGGATTAAGAGGAATGAGTAGCTTGGGAGAGAGAAGGGCTAGGAGACTGGCGAGGAGGGGTCTTTGAAATGAGTAACACGTACATGTGAGTAGGAACTGAGGGAGTCTGGAGACTAGCAATGGACTTGATATACAGTAAGTACCAGGAGGCATATGTTAATCGGAGAGCCATAGTCCCTTTTGCTGGCCATGAGGGAAATGACTCCTTTTGGTAAGACAGGATTTGAGATAGAGAACCCACAAAGATACTGTTGAGTTCCTTTCCTGTTGGCCCAACCACTGCTGAGCATGGGGCATGACCTTAAGTGTTCTTTGGGCTGGAGAGATGGTTCAGAAGTTAAGAGCATAGGCTGCTCTTTCAGAGGTCCTGAGTTTAATTCCCAGCAACCATATGGTGGCTCACAACCATCTCTAGTGAGATCTGGTGCCCTCTTCTGGCTTGTAGACATACATGCAGGTGGAACACTACATAATAAGGAAATGTTTTTAAAAAGCGTAATTTTCAACGGGTGATGGTGGCACATGCCTTTAATCCCAGCACTCGGGAGGCAAAGCCAGGCGGATCTCTGTGAGTTCGAGACCAGCCTGATCTACAGATCCAGGATAGGCACCAAAACTATGTTGAGAAACCGTGTCTCAAAAAAACAAAACAAAACAAACAAACAAACAAAAACCCACAAAGGTGGGGCGAGGAAACTAACTCTTCATTTGCAAGTGGCTGTCAGGTTGAGATGGTTTCTGGGTTAGGAATGAGAGTGTATGTTCATTTCTCCTTCGAGATCTTGGACCCCATCTGATGCAGACCTGTACAGGCCCTGTGCACGCTGCCCCAGTCTCTGTGAGTTATGTGCATCAGCCTTGTGTCTGTACGCCCTTGATTCCTTGGCATCCTCCACCCTTTCTGGCTCTTACACTCTTTCCATCTCTCCTTCTGCAGGCTTCCCTGAGCCGTGATGGGAGGGATTTAATAGAGACATCCCTTTTAGGGCTTAGTGTTCTAAGGTCTCTCACTCTGCATATTTTCTGGCTGTGGGTCTCTGTTCCCATCTGCTGCAGAAAGAGGCTTCTCTGATGATGGCTGAACAAGGCACAGATCTGTGAGTATAGCAAAATATTGTTAGGAGTCATTTTATTGCTAAATTCCTTTAGCAGAACAGTGGGTTTTGATTTCCCCCTATTGTCCCTAGTCTCTAGCCTATCTAGTCTCAGGTTCTGGTCCACACAAGCAGCACGGGTATGGATTCCATCTTATAGAGTGAGACTTAGATCATATATTGGTTGGTTGCTCCTATAAGCCTCGTGACACCATTGCCCTGGCATACCCTGCAGGCAGGTCACCATTGTAGAGTGAAGGGTTTGTAGCTTGGTTAGTGTTTGCCTTTCTCCTTGGGTAGCATGCAGAGGGTCTTCCAGTACTGTGAATAGTAGTCTGTAGGGGTGAAGGCTCCAGGTAGGGGCCAGCTCAACCTCTTCATGTTCAATGAAGTGTATAGGTGTTGTCTTCAGTAGCAGGGCTTTACTATCAATGTGTGGAGAGCCACTAATATTCTTGGAAATAGTCTGGGTTGTTTGCAGGTTCCCATGGGACTCTTTTGGACACCAACTCAATTGGATGCAACCCGAGCTGGGTACCGCAAACTTCATTTGATGACAAAAGAGGTCCAGTTGGGGGCTCTGTCTCCCGTGTTATTTGGTGGCTTTCTTTTTTTTCTAATTTATTTTATTTATTTATTTTCATTTTCATTTATTTATTTTTTTCTATTATCAGCTTGATACAGTATAAATTCTTATCCTAATAGTGGAATGTTTCACTGAGGCTTGCCCAGTAATTGAGTAAAACCAAAACTTATTATAAGCCACAGTCATCCTAGGATCCCCCCTGCTATATAGCCTCCCTGGTTCTGCGGGTTGTAGTTTGATTGTTCTTTGCTTTATATCTAGAATCCACTTATGAGAGAGTACATACCAAGTTTGTCCTTCTGGGTTTGGGTTAGCTCACTCAGGATGATATTTTCTAGTTCCATCCATTTGCCTGAAAACCTCATGCTGTCATTGTTTTTCTCTGCTGAGTAGTATTCCATTGTGTAGATGTACCACAGTTTTTTAATCCATTCTTCGGTTGAGGGACATCTGGGTTGTTTCCAGTTTCTAGCTATTACAAATAAGGCTGCTATGAACATAGTTGAGCATGTATCTTTGTGGTATGATTGAGCATTCCTTGGATATATGCCCAAGAGTGGTATGGCTGGGTCTTGAGGTAGTTCGATTCCCAATTTTCTGAGAAACCACCATACTGACTTCCATAGTGGTTGTACAAGTTTGCACTCCCACCAACAGTGGAGGAGTGTTCTCTTTACTCCTCATCCTCTCCAACATTGACTGTCATTAGTGTTTTTGATCATGGCCGTTCTGACGGGTGTAAGGTGGTATCACAGAGTCGTTTTGATTTGCATTTCTCTGATGACTAAGGATGCTGAGCATGGATCAATTGGATGCAACCCCATCTGGGTACCGCAAACTTCATTTGATGACAAAAGATGTCCAGCTGGGGCTCTGCCTCCCATGTTATTTGGTGGCTTTCTTTTTTTCTTTTTAATTTATTTGTTTTTATTAAGAAAATTTCCACTCATCCTACATACCACCCACAGATCCCTTCTCCTCCCTCCTCCCACCCCCCAGTCCTCTCTCCTAAGCCACCCCACATCCCCAAAATCAAGGTCTCCCATGGGGAGTCAGCAGAGCCCAGCACACTGAGCCAAGGCAGATCCAAGCCCCTCCCCACCACTTGGTGGCTTTCATTTAGATTACACACACACACACACTAGGTTTCCATATGACCCCTCAAATGGTCCTTAGTTTTAGCTGTCCTCCAGTCTTCCCTGCTCTCCTCTCCTCCCATTTCAGCCCCACCTCCCCTGTCCATCTATAGCTATTCCATTTCTCCATCCTAGGGAGATCCATCCTTCCCCCTAGTCCCTTATTCTCTACTGACCTCTGTGGTTATATGGTTTGTAGCTTGCTTATTAATGACCTAACAGCTAACATTCACATGTAAGCAAATACATACTGTATTTGTTTTTCTGGATCTGAGTACATAACTCAGGGTGATTTTTTCCCCCTAGTTACATCCATTTACCTGTAAACCTCATGATTTCCTTATTTTAATGGCTGAGTAATGTTCCATTGTGTAAATGTACCACATTTTCTTTATCCTTTCATCCACTGACAGACATCTAGGTTGTTTCCAGTTTCTGGCTATTTTGAATAGAACATGGTTGAACATGAATGAGCATGGTTGAGCAAATGTCTCTGTAGTAGGATGAAGCATCCTTTGGGTATATACCCAAGAGTGGTACAGCTAAATCTTGATGTAGATCAATTCCCATCTTTCTGAGGAACGGATTTCCACAGTGACTGTACTAGTCTGCATTCCACCAGCAATGGATGAGTGTTCCCCTTATTCTATATCCTTGCCAGCATGAGCTGTCATTTATTTTATTGATTTTGGCCATTCTTATTGGTATATGATGAAATCTCAAAGTAGTTTTGATTTGTATTTCTCTGATGACTAAGAATATTGACATTTGTTTAAGTTCATCTCAGTCTTTTGAGTTTCCTCTTTTGAGAATTCTTACTGGGTGGTGATGGTGCACACCTTTAATCCCAGCACTTGGGAGGCAGAGGCAGGTGGATTTCTGTGAATTAGGGGCCAGCCTGGTCTACATAAGTGAGTTCCAGGACAGCTAAGACTGTTACATAGAGAAAACCTGTCTGGAAAAATAAAAAGTGAGAGAGAGAGAGAGAGAGAGAGAGAGAATGAAAGTTATGTGTTTAGCTGTTTTTTTGTTTGTTTGTTTGTTTTGTTTTGTTTTTTGAGACAGAGTTCCTCTGTGTATCGATTGCTGTCCTGGAACATACTCTGTAGACCAGGCTGGCCTTGAACTCAGAGACGCCTCCTGAGTTCTGGGATTAAAGGTGTTTGTGGCTTTAATTTAGGACTGCCCAGCCTGTACTCCCCCCCCCCTTTTTTAAAAAGATTTATTTATATATTATGTACACAGTATTCTTTCTGCATGGGTCCCTACAGGTCAGAAGAGTGCACCAGATCTCATTACAAGTGGTTGTCAGCCACCATGTGGTTGCTGAGAATTGAACTCAGGACCTCTGGAAGAGCAGTTGGTGCTCTTAACCACTGAGCCATCTCTCCAGCCCATGTACCCCATTTTTAATTGAGTTAATTTTCTTTTTTATTCTTTAAGACAATTTTTTAAAATTAAATATACTTCGATGATATTCTTCCCCTCCCTCTAGTTCCTCCACATTCTCTCCCTCTTCTTACTACCCAACTTCAAGCTTTCTCCAAAAAACAGACAAAAACCCAGTATAACAACAAAGTCCACCAAAACCAAGAAAATAAAATAAAACACCAACCAAAAAGAAATAAAAACACACCAAACTTTTTTTTTTTCGAGACAGGGTTTCTCTGTGTAGCTTTGTGCCTGCCCTGGAACTCACTCTGTAGCCCAGGCTGGCCTCGAACTCACAGAGATCCACCTGCCTCTGCCACCCAGGCGCTGGGAATAAAGGTGTACGCCACCACTACCCTGTTCTTAGTAGCTGTTTTTATATCTCCCTTTTCATCTCTAATTTTGTTAATTTTGATCTTCTCTCTCCATCTTTTCGTTCATTTGACTAAGTGTTTGTCAATCTTATTGATTTTCTCAAAGAACCAACTCTTTGTTTTATTGATTCTTTGTGTTGTTTTGCTTGTTTCTAGTTTATTTATTTCAGCTCTGAGTTTAATTATTCCTTACTGTCTACTCCTTTGGGGTATGGTTTCTTCTTTTTGTTCTAGAGATTTCAGGTGTGCTTTTAAATTACTAATATGAACTTTCCCCATTTTTTTTTTAAATGTAGGCACTTAGTGCTATGAACTTGCCTCTTAGAACCACCTTCATTGTGTCTCATAAGTTTGGGTATGCTGTGTTTATTTTCATTCAACTCTAGAACAGTATTAATTTCTTTACTTCTGTCTTTTGACTCATTTTTCATTCAGTAGTGAGTTGTTCAGTTTCCATGAGTTTGTAGGCTTTCTGTTGTTGTTGACATCCATCTTTATTCTGTGGTGGTCAGATAGGATGCAGAGTACTATTTCAGTTTTCTTGTAAGGTTGAGCCTTGCTTTGTGTCCAAGGCTGTGGCCAATTTTGGTTAAAGTCCAATGAGCTGCTGAGAAGAAGGTATATTCTTTTGTGTTTGGTGAATTGCTCTGTAAATATGTGTTAGGTCCATTGATTATGACGTCAGTTAGCGCCAGAATTTCTGTTTAGTTTTGGTCTGGATGACCTGGATATTGGTGAGAGTGGGGTATTGAAGTCATCCACTACCACTGTTCGAGAGTCAATATGGGATTTTAGGTATACTTTGTGGTTCTTCTGTGAACTAGGATGCCCTTTAGTTCGGTTATGTTATATATGTCAAGAATTGCAATATCCCCTTGGTGAGTTTTTCCTTAGATGAATATGTGTCCTTCCGTATCTGCTCTGCTTAGTTTTGGTTTGAACTCTATTTTGTCAGAATTACACTCGCTTGCTTCTTAGGTCCAGTTGCTTGGGTTATCTTTTTCCATCATCTTCCCCGATGGGATGTCTGTCCTTGAAGTTAAAGTGTGTTTCTTGGACGCAGCAAAAGGATGGATTGTGTTTTTGCATCTGTTCTGGAGTTTGCGTCTTTTTACTGGAGAACTGATAGCATTGATGTTGAGAGTCAGCAATGAGCAATGTGCCCCGATTCCCATCCTTTTCCTGCTGTGGTGTGGCTTGCTCCCTTCTCCTTTTCATTTGCTGGTCTGACATTATTTGTTCCTTGTGTTTTCCCGGGTGTGGTTGATCTCTTCAGGTTGAAGTTTTCCTTCTAGCGGCTTCTGTAGGGCTGGATTTGTAAATGGACACTGCTTAAATTTGTTTTGTTTTGTTTTGTTTTGTTTTATCATGGACTGTCTTCCTTTCCCTGTCTGTTGTTATTGAATGTTTTTCTGGGTATGGCAGTCTGGGCTGGTGGCATCTGTGGTCTCTTAGAGTCTGTAGAAGATCTGTTCATGCCCTTCTGGCTTTAGAGTCTCCATTGAGAAGTCAGGTGTTCACCCACCCCCCACCCCCAGACAGGGTTTCTCAGGTGGAGTCAGCAGCCCCCACACAGATGGGAGATGGGAAAAGCTTGTTTCTGGAATCCCAGAAGGTATAGCCTGGAAAGCCTTGTCAGCCTGTGGTTCCTGAGACACCGCTCACTTACTTCCAGCCAAGCCTGGGACCCTGTGGGATGTGGGACACCATCCACCCTTTATTCTGGACTCAATGCACACACACACACACACACACACACACACACACACACACCTAGAGGCTCTATCTGGAGTGTCAGTGTGGAGTGCTGCTGGGCATGCGCTCACATACCCAAAGGCTCCCTGCAGTCTTTGCTAGTGAATGGGACCCTGTCTTAGTTACTGCTCTATTGCTGTGAGAAGACATCTTAACGAAGGCAACTTAGAAAAGAAAGCATTTAATTTTCTCTAAAATTTAATCCATGACCGTCATGGTGAAGAGCATGGCAGCATGCAGGCATGGTGCAGTAGCCGAGAGCTTCCATCTTACCTGCATCCCAAGTTCTCCTAAACAGTTCACCAATGGGGACCAAGCATTCAAACATAGGCGCCTCTGGGGGTCATTCTCATTCAAACTGCCCTGAATTATACATTTTCCACCCCTCTACGATTCATTCATTGATTTTAGTATTATAGGTTTTGTTTTGCGACTTAGTGAGCAAACACTATCGCATGAAGGAATCACCCTCCCCTCCCTCCCTCCATTTATTTATTTATAGAGGAGGTCGCCCATACTCAGACCTGTATTGGCCGTCTTTGCTGGCTGTCCCTATTTTTTTTTTTTTTTTTTAAAGACAGGGTTTCTCTGTGTAGTCTCAGTGCCGGTCCTGGAACTCACTCTGTAGCCCAGGCTGGCCTCGAACTCACAGAGATCTGCCTGCCTCTGCCTCCCGAGTGCTGGGATTAAAGGCGTGTGCCATCACCGCCCGGTTGCCTGCTGATGTCTTGACCCTTCGGAGGACACTTGGGCTATTTCCAGTTCTCTGCTATTCAACACATCGTGGAAGCAAGGTAGACGTGGTGTGTTATCTGCGCGGGTGGTTTTTTGGTCCGGGGACTGCCAGGCCCGTGAGCGGGTCCTTTGCTGGCATGCAATGCACACCTCCACTTGCCTGGGATCTGGAGTCCCCAGCCAGCAGGGGTTCCTCCAGAGGCCCAACCTGAGCAGGATCCTTCTATGGGACTCCCAAGGATGGTCTAGTTTGAGGGCTTCCCACGGCTAGCCGTGGGTGCGAGATTTCCTAGGCCTGGAGAGTTTCCTAGAGTCTGGACAACTCTCCTCCTTGCCTGTCCCAGTTTCACTCCCTTAGGTCTGGTGAGCCCCTGACTATCCCCCCACCCCCCGCGCCCTCACCCGGCATGGGGGCTGCCCCTAAATTAGTGAGATTCCCCTTCTCATCAACTCCAGTGACAGCAGTCTCCTGGAAGGCCTGCGCCTCCTTATAGTCAGCTGTCCCTCCGCACCCCAGCCTATGCTCTCCTAGTCTGGGTGCCCTGCACAGAACTGGGCAGTGAATGTCCTCAAGCTCCTCAGCGAGGTCCCCTGAAAGCCTCTACGGCTCCCTGGGGCCGGGATCCCTCCGCCTCAGTCTGGTCAGCCAGTCTCTAAACTGCCTCAGTTCTCACGCTTCACCCCTGTGAACTCCAGGACAGCCCCTTCCCAGCGCGTCTGCCCACGACCAAGGCTCACTTCCACACTCCGATTTAAATGTTAGCCAAGCACGGCACACTCCCAACCCCTGGAAGGTGGAGGCAGAAACTCAGAAACCGTCCACAGCCACACAGGCAGTTCCGGGCCAACCTGGGATCTAGGAAACCCTGTCTCAAATAATCCCACACACTCAGCCAGCCCACTCACCCAAGCACCAACAGAATAGTGGCGAAATTGGCAAATCCCTAGCCTTAGTCTGGCTGGTTTGCTTTCTCTTATAGTAGTTGTGTGTTGGTGATAACGCCAGTGAGAACAAGAACCCCAGCCGTTTCCCAGCAACAAGTAGCGCCCCCCCCCCCCCCGAGTGCATTTATATGAGCTTCTGTAAAGAGCCGGGGGTGGGGTGAGGAAGGGTAGGGTTGGAGACGCTCCGGTGCTAGGTCTGGGGCTTGTAGCCTTTCCGGAGCTGGACCACCCAGAGCTCCTGGTGACCTCAGGAGAAAGCCTTGTGGAAGTGGGAGATTGAGGGGTGGGGGGGGGGGGGGGGGGGGGATGGGGCGCAGAACAGGGTGCACTGGCACGCGCATGCTTGCAAATTATTACCGTAGGCCCCTTCCGCTCAGTTGCTCCAGGCTAAGAGTGCCCCTGAGATCCCACAGCATCCGGAACCAGGCCGGGAACACAGTAGGTGCCTAAGACGTGTTTTCTAAGATCACGGGTGTGTAAACGCTATACAGAGTGAGTTCGCCACAGCCTCTCTCTCCCTCGCTCACTCAAACCAGGACAACGTTAGCTAGCAGCCCATTGTGTTTGGTGATGGACAGAGGGACACGAGCGAAGGTGTGCAGGTCCCTAAAGGGCAGGGACCGCTGGAGTTCTGGAAGGAGAACACAGCTAAAGGAAAAGCAAGTCCCTGGGCATGCGCACTGGGCATTTCCAGCGGAGTCTTCAGAATCAGGCCGGAAGCAGCGCCTAGGTGCCTCGTTAGCGCAGTAGGTAGCGCGTCAGTCTCATAATCTGAAGGTCGTGAGTTCGATCCTCACACGGGGCACAGTACTTTTGGTACCCTTTTACCAGGTGACGCGCTACCCGGTAGCAGCACAGGCAGTGTCTTGCCTTGGCGCGCAGTGGCTGGTACGTTCTAGGTGGGGGGCCTCGGCCACCCCTGCGGGCGGCTGCCCGGCCACCGCAGGTCACACCGCACGTTACTGCAGCCCTGCCCTGGATAACTGCGGCAGGGAGGACTCTTCCCGGAGTAACAGCCCTTCTTCCGTGGGGCAGTGTGGGGAGTCTGTCATTTCCCGGGGTGTCGTTTTCAGTTCACTGGCCGATTCAGGTACTCGGAAGATAGGCACGGGTTGCTTTCCTGGCTCTCTCCACTTCTCCCGAAGACCCCCTGGATCGCCACCAGCCCCAGCTTTAGTGGTCCGCAGGTATGTCAGCTGAGAGTCTAGGAATCCCTGACGGCTTGGGGTTTCCTTTCCCTTCTTTTCATTCAATAAAGAGTCCTTGGGGGAGTCTCAGCGAACACTTAGCGAAGGAGCACGGGTCTACAGCAGGTCCTTCCTTAGGGAGACTCTGCCTCCCCTTCAGTCAAGAGGTTTGGGGCCTGGGATACGGGAATTGGGGTAAGTGGAAACCGAGCCTCAGGTCCCCTGTGTGACTCAAGTGGGGCTCTGGGCCATTGGGTCTGGAGTCTTCCTCTGACACACACCAAGCTGCATTTAGAAGTCTGCCTGCCTGCTTCGTTCTTAGAGACACACAGTCAACTGCCAAGGAGCCCCGACTATTCCTGGCTTGCTGCACCTTGCTGACTTGGGGGATTGAAAAGCTCATTGGGTCCCTGCTACCACTACCTACTACGACTACAGGTGGTGGCATTTCTTATTGTCACTGGTGGCCAGCAGAGCCATCACGGTTTCTCAGCTTTGCGGATGATTTCGCCATTGGATACCTTACTGAATGAAGGCCGTCTTCTGGGCTCAGAGCCTGGAGTTGGGGTGGTGTGTGGAGTCATGTCGTTGAAGATCGTTGTCCACACTGGGGATTTCTAAGATTTTTCCACTCATGATCCCTTCCCTTTCGGCTTGAGAAATTTTTGCATGACCCTGGGTTTATACGTATATAAATAAATAAGTGTGAATAAAATTTACTGAGAAGAAACTACAATTTTATTTTAGTTTTTTTTTTTTTTTTTAAAGTTGAAAAATAACTTGATTGCGTTTGGGGGAGCTGAAAGATCATGGTAAGAATGCTTTGAATGTCCACCATTTTCCTGGTAGTTTCCTGGTAGTCTGAGGAGGGTATTTTTATTTTAAAACTAGTTTTTAACACCAATTTTGTGTATACATATATAATTTGAACATTTATTAAAGATAAAAGCAAATTGGCATGCCAGTATGATGGAAGCACTTATTGAATTTTATACAACAAATTAAATGCTGGCTGAGAATTCGATACTGTAATGTGTAGACTATCTTAAGCCTTCTTCAGAATTGACTGATATTTGTTGGGAAGGGGAGCGTGTGCCTGTCGCCAGAGCACTTGGCAGGTGGGGCCACAAAGATCAATTCAAGGTCATTCTCAGATACACAGCAAGTTTGAGGTAATCCTGGGCTGTCAAGTTCTGTCTCAAGAAAGCAGGAACACACCCAAGACACCTCACAAAGTCGATATTTTGATTTTATAACTATCAGTGTTGAGAACCCTGCTTTGCATAAATATGAAGTATAAAGTGGCCAAAGTATGTTCTGGGCCATTTCAGAAATTGTTGGAAATTCTGACTTAATCTCCAGCAAAAATTTGCTTAGTGATTATTTTTTAAACTCAAACAGTAATTTTGACATTGTTGGGAAGATTCCAAACACTCTACCATTGAGCCATATCTGCAGCCATTTTTCAAATCAAATATTTTAACTATGATAAATCTTAAAATACACTAATTTGATGCTTGCATGCTGAGGGGTGACAGCAGGAATATATTAAAGTTTGTTTCTGTAATTAAGCCATTATTTTTCTACAAGAACAAAAAACCACGTGCAGTAAAAATCTTAGAAGTTATATAATGATTTTTGAACCATAGCCCAGATGTTTTAAGCAGTGGTCATTGACATTTCACAGTCTGCACAGTGCAAAGTGCACACGTGTGTTCAGAACGGAGGTTGCAATGATGTATGATGTCACAATATAGATAAGCACCAGCATCATCATGCACTTGATACAGTGATGTTGTGTGATGTCACAATATGGATCAGCACCAGCATCATCATGCACTTGATACAGTGATGCTGTGTGATGTCACAATATGGATCAGCACCAGCATCATCATGCACTTGATACAGTGATGCTGTGTGATGTCACAATATGGATCAGCACCAGCATCATCATGCACTTGATACAGTGATGTTGTGTGATGTCACAATATGGATCAGCACCAGCATCATCATGCATTTGATACAGTGATGCTGTGTGATGTCACAATATGGATCAGCACCAACATCATCATGCACTTGATATTGGACTCATTTTTGGTTGCTCATGTTCAGAAACTTCTTCCTGTTGTCGAAGTTTCATGACACCCCCCCCCAACATTCAGTGACAGGATTCCATATAGGGTCATGACCTACAGTTTAAGGAGCTAGGCTCTCTATCAAGCTGGACAAATGTTGGCATCTCAGTTTTACCAAATAGAGGCCAAAATTGAGTCTAGGTTGTCAACCAACCAAGAAAGCTTGAGTGGTGCTGATGTGGTTTTCCTGCTGACCCTGCTCTGCAGCAGTGCCCTGGAGGATTCTTGGTTCTGTGAAGATGCCATCTAGCTGTGTGGTTCTGCTCACTCTTGCTTCTGTCTCAGCAAAGTGTGTGTGTGTGTGTGTGTGTGTGTGTGTGTGTGTGTGTGTGTGTGAGAGAGAGAGAGAGAGAGACAGACAGACAGACAGACAGACAGACAGACGGAGATTCACGGACATCCTGGAGGAGAGTGCACCTGCCTCCTGACTTTACTTCACTGCAGGCCCAACCCAGCATGGGCAGGTTCCAGGTCTCAGCTACCAGGTGCACTTTGAGTATAACCACCAGCCTTGGTTTGTCTGTGCATGAAGGTTGTTTCCCATGGTCCTCTTGTATGGTCATCCCACCCTGAATCTTTTTTTTTTTTTTAACATAAATCTTTATTGATTCTTTGGGATTTTCACATCATGCACCCCAATCCCACTCACCTCCCAGTCTGTCCATATCTGCTCATCACCCCTGTAGCATGCTCCCCAAATTAATTAAAAACAAAACCAACCAACCAACCTACTTTGCTCCTCCATCCTTCTAGCACCTCTTCACTCATCCTAGTGGCATTGGGAGCTGCAGTGTGTCACACAGTATATACCCTTTTGTCCAATCAGCCCCATCCGCAAAATGTCCATTGCAATGAGTCATTGATCTGGTTCAAGGTCTCTGGTACAACATCATCACTGGACCCTCACCAAAACTCCTCTCAGACATTCTGCTGTTGCTAAGTCATGGAGATCCTGTGGGTATTGTTCCCCTTTACACACTCTAGCAGGTCACAGATGGGGTAGATGTTAGGGTGGGCCAACCTAAGGCCCAGGATGTGCATCTGCCCACCCTGAATCTTTGTGCATGCTCAGCTATCAGGTTGGGACAGTATGGGTCCCCGACACTGTGACACTGTTTCCTGCTGCCTGGGGACAGAGACTAGCTCTGGTAGAAAGGTGACCCTTCTAAGTCTGTCCTGGCACACTCTTCTTGGGCCTTTGGTACCCTCCAGTGTTCTCATACTTGTTTCTCTATGAGTTTATGTTGTCTTTTGTTACACTTGCCCTGCTTAGTTATGTGGATTGGACCCAGACCGGTACAATGAGATTAAGGGTCAAATTCAGCATCTCTGCTAAGTGCACCCATGTTCATAAATCAAGCTATACAATACACAGTGCTTGTCCATGTCAACTGCTGCCACCGTCACTTTGGAAAGGTCTTTACCAAAATGCTCAAATCTTGTTCAGTACCTGAGAGAAGTCCTATGAATGAATGAATGGAAACAGACACGGAAAGGCCTCTCTCTGGTCAATTAGTAACTGATTCAACACCAATCAGTTCACACCACAGGGGCTGGCTGGTAAAGCTCAGCTGATAAAGTCCCAATGTGAGGATCTGAGTTCAATCCCCAGAACCCACATTAAAAAAAAAAAAAAAAAAAAAGTTTGGGCATGGCATGCACACTTGTAGTTCCAGATGAAGAGATGGAGGCAGGGGGGTCTCTGGGTCACTGGCCAGCCAGCCTAGCCTATTTGCTAAGTCTCAGGCTTGTGAGAGACCCTGTCTCAGAAAACAAGGTGGATGGAACCTGGGAAACGATGCTCAGTGCTATCCTCTGGTCTCTATGCGCGTGTGCGCACACACACACACACACACACACACACACACACACACACACACATACATATATATATATATATATATATATATATATATATATAACCCTGTGTTGTTCTCTGGTCTCCACATGCACACACGCATGTATATATGTACAGCCCCCCAATCATGTTGGAGTGTAGCCAGATGTGGACTTAGCTGAAGCCCAATATTATACAGTTTGTGCCAAAGAGAAGTCTTACAAACAGTAACTATGCAGAAGCCATTTCAGACACTCAAGAATGCACCGTAGAAACTCTTTAGATGCAATAAGAATGTGAAACATTTTGGTCAAGTTCAATGTTTATTCAATTGCAGAGAATTTACATTATTTTTTTTTTCAAGTCCAAAAAATGTTAAGAAAACAAACGAAAAACTCCAAGTAAGACTCTGGACATGGTGTTAAGAAGCAGGAAGAGATCATTGGAAATGTCTTTTCTATATTTAATTAAATATGATAACCTTTGAAATGCCAACTAAGAGCCTGTGCTTCAGACTCTGCCAGGGTTTGAAGGCTGCTAACGCCTCAAGATTATTGCAGGATTCAGAAAACACAAGAATGCACAGAAAACTGTCGTGCCCAAACTACTAGGGCAAGAGTAGTCCTAAATGCCTTTTGCTACAAGGATGGAAACATTAAAAAAAGGTGTTCCAATTCTATGTCCAAGGACACACACACAAAGATAATTTGACTAGGTCTGAATTCTAGTCCAAAAGGACCTAAAAGGGATGATCCAGCAGTTACAATCCTTAATCTTGCAAAGGACCTGGGTTTGGTTCCCAGCACTTACATGATGGCTCATAACCACCTGTGACTCCTGTTCCGAGGGACTTGACGCCTTCTGACCTCTCGGCTCCTGCAGGTATGTAGAGCACACAAACTCACACAGGCACACACATGCACACAGATGAACCCTTTTCCTCTAAAGGACTTCAGAGGTGATGCACTGGCAACACACAGCTGGCTGTGGCAGGCAGACCCATGGCATCTTAGAACTTGGATGCTTTGGGTCAGCAGGCTCCTTCACTAAAGTGTCCGACATCCTGTTTCTGTGGCAGAACACCACCACATGCCCATACTGTAAGCACTAAAAGGTGCCGGTTTAGGGAATGCTCCTGGGATACCACTGCTTGCACAAAGACAGGGTGGTATTTGTGGACAAAGGAGATCGCTTTCCAGATACATTTAGTTTGCAGTAAGGTCACTCCTAGTGACCCCGGAAAACAGAATCAGAGCGCCACAGTCAGTCTACGGGTAGCACTGCATCAGGAACTTCAGATACTTGTTGACGAATTCTCACAAGTCCCTGGCCAGGGGTAGGGTGACGGGGTGGAGGGGAGAGGATGAAAGGGCGGCCTGGGAGGCCGGCTGCAGTGGTGGCAGTGCAGTTCTGCCTACCGCCAGCAGAGGGCAGGAGAAGCTGGAGGAGCTGAGCCAGAGACAGTGCTGGGTGGGGTCACACAGAGAGGGCCACAGGCCTCACAGTCCCAGAAGTGCAAAGCTGGAGGCAGCCAGTCAGCCAATCCCACAACTGCAGGGTTCTAGCCGGATCCTGTTTGCTGCTGGAGCAAACCCAGTTTTCTTGTTTGTTTGAAATTACATGTTTTTTACTTATGATGGGCACATGAGTGTGTGGTGGTCGGAGGACAACTTGGTTCTCTCCTTCCACCCTGGGAGGCCAAGAGTTTGAACTCAGGCCTTCAGGCTTGGGGCATGCACCCAACTCACTCTGCAGCCTCCCTGACCATGGAGCCCTCTCTTTATTTAGTCTTTATCTTTAAAAATAACCCCATCTCATCAGCTAAAGGCTCTGAAGTTTGTGCTGGTCTTTGTAAACAAAGAAGACAACGTGGCTTTAACAGTTTCTAAACACCTTTATTGTGAAATATTCCAGAGGCCCTTTACAAGCCCAAAGCATTATAATTCAATAGAAAACATAATTTTATAGACATATTTCTCTATACAAAAGGCTAACCTTTATAAAAATTTAGAATAAATAATTGAAAAATCAGTGCCATTGATTTACAAAAGATCTCTCTGATGTTTCATGGTGAAGTGCCTTCTATGTCATCAAAAGATGAGGGGGCTGACACCTGTTCCGAGCTTGGGCTGTGAGTCTCTGGCGAAGATTTCGCACTTTCTTGAGAAGATCATGCTCCATGTGGTTCCATTCTGTTGTTTTCCTACTTGAAAAAACTTGAATACGAAATTTACAGCTAGTATCAGCTGAGTTTTCTGATGTACTAAGATAGTATTTACTATCAGTGGAATTACGTTATAAAAATCAATACCACAACCAATATCCTAAAAACATTTCTTGAACAAAAAGCCAGCCATAATACCCAGCTCTATGTGGTTTGTTTCCCAGCTTTTCTGTTGTTGAACTGAATGAATGTCAGCAGAGACTCAGCTTCTGGCTACTGAGCATGCGTCATATATATATATATATAAATTAGGTACAAGCTCGGCTGGGAAGCTGAGCTCTTCAGGACAGCACACATCCTGCCATGATCTGATGTTCAAGACTCAAGTCATGAGCTGAAACGTACTCCACAGCAACCTTCCCAAATACGGGCTGTTCCAGCAGTACCCAAGGGCAGGGGAGTCCGGACCAAGACTAATGTAAAACCCTGCCTACAACAGCGCTTCATCCCGATGGAGGGGCTGGGAACAACGGAATCAGAATTGAGGGAGCACCCTTTACATATTTAAATAGCTTCAGTTTCTGGAAATGATTTTCATTCCCCAAAGGAAGACAGCTTTCATGCTTTCATTCTGCTGCCAAATAACCCGAGCTCAGCTGGTTCCTCCCTGCTACTCTGAAGTGCAGATTATTCGGCCTAAGTGTAAACTCCAGCAGGGCTGCTGTGTGTGTGTGTGTGTGTGTGTGTGTGTGTGTGTGTGTGTGTGTGGTCCTGGCTGCTCTGCAGGCTCTGTGTGTGTGTGTGTGTGTGTGTGTGTGTGTGTGTGTGTGTGTGTGTATATGTGTGGTCCTGGCTGCTCTGCAGGCTGGGGTGCCATGGATGCTCCAGCTGCTTGGGGAAGACAGTGAACCTTGTCCACAAAACAAAACATTTAAGTCCAAGAAAAAGAAAAGGTTTAATTCTGAGGTGTCAGGGTAGAGACCAGTTGTGAACCTTTTACATTACAGTGGCCTCCCACAGGATCCTTGGCTTACTTCTTACTCTGTTACAGAACTTTTGGATCCTCACAACAGGACTCAGCAAAAGTACTTCATGGGTACTGGAATTTCATAACTTGTCATTAGCAATAGTTCTGATAAAGCTCGTCTTCTAAGAGAGCTCGAAAGACCTCAAAAAAAATCAAACTTTGCCTTGATCTGTACAACAGCGGGGTGTGGCTGGGGCCGGGGTGGGGGTGGAGGTAGGACTGGGGGCACTGGATCCACATTACTCACCCAGTCAGTGTCACCCTGGCTGTTCTGGGGCAGCAGTGCTGGGCTTAAGACATGGAGTCACATGATCTCTGTCTGGGCTGCTCCCCAGCCTGTCTCCCCAGCAGAGCCGTCCTGCTCTGGGCTTCCTGTTGTCAGTGCCCCGACACACCCCATGCTCTCCCCACTCCTCTAGTCCCCACTCTGCTTAAGCGCTGTGGAATGGAACATGACAGTCCTCCTTATGTATCAACTTACTACTCTGTGTGGAGGGGTCCACTTCAGAAATGTCATCTAATGGTGAGGTTTGGGGCAAACAGCTTGAGGCCATGTGTTCCCTTTGCAACCAGGGCACTTCCGCTGGCACTTCCGCTGGCACTTCCGCTTCCACTTCCGCTAGAAAGGGGAGGAGAGGAAAAGGATGTGTGAGAGTGAGCAGAGACCCTTTCCTAACACAGACAGTGCTTGGCAAACTCACTGGCAGGAGTGGCCACCATCCCCTTCCTTCCTCCCTTCCTTTCTGGGAAGAACATGGCTGCCGTTCAGCAGACAGCGGAAACACAGTTTCAGACATGGAGAGCGGCACCAAAGCTCTGCTAATGGCTTTTAGGAACAGCTTCAACTAAAACAAATGGCAACGAACAGCTAAGAAATGGGCTTCAAGTAGGGCTTGGCAGTAGAGCACTGGCCCAGCACACACAAGGCTCCAGATTCCCTTCCTGGTCAAAGACGTCAAGGTGGTGACCCCGAATACTAATAAAGAGATTATGGACTGTGTTAGCAAATGGTCCCCGAGAACCACTGTGAGCATCAGCGACAGCAAACCTGATCAGAGTAGTGAGCGCAGCAGTAAACTCCAGGACAGTGCTGGTCATTAACTGCTCTCCTCACACAGGGCTGACAGAGGCTTAGCGGGTCAAGGCACTTGCTGCCAAACCCGACTGCCAGAGTCAACCCCCAGGACAATGCAGTGGAAGGAGAGAACCCTCATGTCCATACACACACACGCAGTACAAAACATCAACAAAAACCCACACCTGATAGCAAGGTCTTAGAATCTGTCTCTCCATCCATCATCTGTTCTAACTCCCATCCAAGGTGTGGGCTTACAAGGACAGGGGTGTCACCGACTCACTGCAGGACCCACCTCACACCTGATCTAGGGAGAGTTAAGTGAAGTGTTTGACCTCAAGGAGTCATTAAGACAATGCAGCTGTCAGGTAACTATGTTGAACTGGTGTGGCGGAATGGGATATAAAGGCCACTATCAAAATACGGCTGTCTTGTAACAGAGGCGGCTAGTATCTGCATTGCTCCAAGAAGAACTTCTAGAAAGCAATCATTGGAAAAGCCTTACATAAGGGAGGAAAAGGGAGCCATGCAACAAGCTTCCAAACGTCTCAGTGTAGGTGACGCCACCACTGCCATGCAGCAGAGCGCCAGGCCAGGCTCTGGTTCCTCTCCCTCACCCCTCCAGAGCTGAGACCTGCCTGCCCCAGAAGCCCATGCTGCCCACCGCCGCCGTCAGGCTGGCTGTCTCTGGAAGCTGTTCAGGGATGCTTCCCTGCTCAAACACGCACTGGCGTTCCTCTGCCTGCAGCACAATCTCCAGCACTGCCTCAGCCGACTCACCTGTGAAGCGAGTTAGCCAGGCCACTTCAGCCCTGCTCTGCTCAGCCAGCTACTGCACCAGCCACTGAGCCAGAGCACCACCACCAATGTGGTTCTGCACATATGAGCCAGGGCACCACCACCAATGCGATTCTGCACATATGAGCCAGGGCACCACCACCAATGTGATTCTGCACATATGAGCCAGGGCACCACCACCAATGTGATTCTGCACATATGAGCCAGGGCACCACCACCAATTCGATTCTGTACATATGAGCCAGGGCACCACCACCAATGTGATTCTGTACATATGAGCCAGGGCACCATCACCAATGTAGTTCTGCACATATGAGCCAGGGCACCACCACCAATGTGATTCTGCACATATGAGCCAGGGCACCATCACCAATGTGATTCTGTACATATGAGCCAGGGCATCAATCACCACCAATTCGGTTCTGCACACATAAGCCAGTTACTGCGCCAGCCACCAAGCCAGAGCATCACAATGTGGTTCCAGATATGTGGATATAAAACAATCTGCAGTGTATTAAAAGATGCTCATCATAGGAAACCTGAACATTCAAGGAATAAAAATAAAGTGCTACACTTTCTGGGTTGCAGTCTGCTGCGTTTCTTCCTTCAAAGCATGCTCTTTTTGGCTCCAGAGGTGGTTCATTTTTTCACATGTGGGTGCATGGGTATGTGGATGTGCAGGCATGTGTGTTCGTGTGTATATGGAGGACAGACACTGATGTCAGGTGTCTTCCTTCATTGCTCTCCACGTTGAGACAGTCTCTCACTGCAACCAGAAGTTGCCCAATTCATCTAGTCAGCTGGCCAGCTTGCTCCAGGGGTCCGCGGGCTCTGGCTCACTGGGATTGCAGACGGTCTGCTATGCCCTCCTAACACTCACCTGGACGCTGAATCTGAATTCCAGTCTCCATGGTGACTCAGCAAACGCTCACTCCACTGAGCCATCTCCTCAGCCCCCGACTCTTCATTTTCAAGAATTAATATTCATTTAATGAGTTGGTATCACCAGGCCTCTTGTTTCTCCTGACTCAGAGCACTGGCCTGGAGCTCGCTGCAGGGGAGCCTGTCCCAGTGCCTCCCCAGGTTGTACCATGTAGCTAGCTGAGTAGCCTGGTGACAGGCTGGGGCCCCACTCCTCAGCCTAGCACAAGATACCTACCATCTGTGGCTGTGCCCATTCCCCAGTGCATCTGTCCTGTAGCTGAGACTCCTGAAGTTGGCCACATGTTTTCCTGGCCCAAGACATATACAGCCATCCATGGTTGTATGTCTTGGGCCACAGCTCAGTGGCTGTGGCTATCCTCATGCCCACGAACTCAGGCCAGGGCCCCTGTCCTGCACCGGGTCCCCTGCACGCTCATGTGTCCCACATGTCACCTTCTTTCTCCCAAGCCCTCCCTGCTCTTCCTCAACACTGAGTTTTGGAAACCTGGTCCCAGGGCCCTATCTGGCCACAGTATTTCTCAGTGTCGTTTCACTGTTCACTATTACTTTGTAGTGGGTGCAGGTGTGCACACCTGCTGAGTGTGCGAGGTCAGCACACAACCTTCAGGAGCTGCCCCTCTCCTGTCGTCAGTTCGGAGGATTAAGTTCAGCTCCTCAGGCTTGTGTGGAAAATGAGTTGTCTTGTTGACTCCCAATGTCTTCTATTTTTGAGGAACTCTTTAATTAATATATAATTTATATCTCATATACTCCTGTTTATTTGAGACAGATTCTCATGTAGTGCAGGCTGGCCTTGAACTTCTGACCCTTCTGCCTCTACCTCCCAAGTGCTGGGATTACAGTAATGTGCCACCACACTTGGACAGTTCCTCTTTTCAAAGTGAATCGTTTGGCATAATGATGGTATTCACACTATAATCATCACCATCATCCCTAATTTGAGAACACTTTCACCATGCCCCACCCCTGTCCTTCAGCAGGTCACTCCCCACCACTTTCTGCCCCCTGTCTGCTCCAGGCTGTAGAGCCCTGCCACCCTGACTGCTTCCATGGATGTGCCCTCACAGTGGGCACGCAGCCTTTCATGTCTGGCTTCTTTAACTAGACACAAGGTTTCCAAGGTCAACCATTCTGAATCACAAACATTCCCTTTTATAGCAGAGTAAGATTTCACTGCATGGATATATTTGTTCTCTCTCCCCTAAAATTCACTACGTAGCTCAGACAGACCTACAACTCACGACAGCCTCCTCTTCCTCAGTGCTTGGATTACAGCTTGGATTACATGGAGCACCAAGCTTGAATACAAGCTCTGACTGTATAGTGTAAGCAGGCAAACTGTACACCAATGGAACTATGTACCAGGGACGTTTCCAAAGGCTGATCATCTTCTTACCGGCAGCAGGAAATGCAGTCCAAGGAAACCCCTATCTACACTCTACTTTAGACTGCTCCGTTGTAATTCTCATCTAAACTTACATTTATTAAACTGTGCATGTGTGTATACATGTGTGCTGTAGTCACGTGTGGAGGTCAGAGGTCAACAGTGGGAGTGCGTCTTCTATCATATGGATCCTGGGAATCCAACTCAGGCTGTTAAGCACCAGGAGTCTTGCCTGCTGAGTCATCTCAGCAGCCCAATAGTTTTGGTTTTTCACTTGACACAGTTGCAAGCTTATCCTAAAGCCTAAGAGTTAGGCCCTAGAAGACCCCTGTGGTGCTTTGACTCGCCGTTGCTCTGGAGCCAACAGTTTGGTGAAGTACACATCCTTCCTAAAATTAGAGATAGTTCTCTGGGAACAAAGCAGATTCCAGAAGATGAGGAGCATCCCAAAGTGCTCTGGAGTAAAACAGCTCTCCAGGGCAGCCGACTTTCCTCCTTCTTTGTTAGTTCATCAGGCCTGGGCTGAAACTGAACTCAGGGCTTCTCGGATGTGAGGCAAGCCTCTATTGCCAAGTTCTGTCCTGTGCTCAAGGGCTGTTTTCTTGACAGGCACTCTGTTTTTTATCCGTTCTACCCCCCCCCCAGTCTACCTTCCCTTGTACCCCTCCTCCCCAAAAGGGTACCACCACCACGTTTTGGCAGAGCATGATTTGAATGAAGAATTAACAAAACAGACCCGCAGAATGTATTCCTGGAAGCAGACCATGTTAAAGAGGCTGCAACAGTGAAGATCACACACACACTCACCTTCACTCAGTGGCTCGCCACTGTGTTCCAAAGCTGCACTCGTCTCCTGCCTTAAGAACCACTTTCTAGAGGCATCTGAAAGGGCAGCAGCTTTCTTTTCTGATCGCAAATGAAACTCCTTTCCTTCAGCTTCCTTCCACTGCACACAATAGGGCAAAAAGACCATTAGGGACCGGAAACAGACACTTGAGCTTCTGGAATGAGCCCCTTCGGTTCCTCTACTTCTCTCTTTCAAAGTTGAGAACACACAGGACCTGCATAGTACTGTGGGACTCGGGTGTCTGGGGTGCCTGTGGCTATGGAAGAACCCCGAGAGCAGAGGCAGGTCTTGCTAACAGTGAAGTAACAACTCCTTTTCACAGGTTCCAGGCCTTATCAGACTAAGCTAGCTTCCCACCAATGGGAATTAGATTCCTTTAATATGAACGCTGTGCCTAAATTACAAAGACTACAAAATTCAGAGAATTAATTATTTGCTGAGCTCTGGAACACATCTACTAGCTCCATCTCTTTCCCTATAAAATGAGAAAATTCATCTTAAAATGAGTTCAGAGGATGACCAAATAGTGAATTGAAAACATCCCCAAATGCTACAGCCTTTACATGGAAACACACATACAATTTTTGTAATTAAAATACCAATTCATTAAATGTAAACTTTAAAGAATCTCAAATTCTGAGGCCAGAAAGACAGCAGAGATCATTTTCCCTTGTTGATTAGAGCACAGAGCCTGCCTGCTTTCCCAAGACCACACTACAGCAAAGGTAACTTTAAACCCAGGATGCTGGACACAAAGATGCCTACATAAGGACTCACAGTCTCCTCTCCAACACAGTATCTGACCTCAAGTGAATTACACCAAGTTTAACAGTCTGCTGAGACAGTGCCAGCAATCCTCGCCTTGAGGAGACAGGGCTCCCACCACCATGTTCCTATGGCCAACCATCTCAGGATTTTGGGTACTGCTCCCTACCCCATCCTTCCTTCCTGTTCTTGAAAGAAAAGGCTACTGTAAGACAGCTTCTTTTCCTCATTGGAGTGAGGTGGGAAGGGAACCTGGGACAGGGCAGTGAGGGGCTAGCTTTCAGGAAAAGTTATCACAGGGCATCAGCAGGACAGGAAGGCACGGATGCTAGTGACTTAAATCGCTACCCAAAGCCTGAGCCTCCCAGGTCAGCAGAGTCCTCAGAAAGGCCACTTTCCTAAGGTCCCAGAGTGGTTGGCAGGGTCAGCCAAAAGATGTGTAGCTGTGACACAAACTCTTCAAAACCTGGCAGCTGACTCCAGCGTCATTCTGAATGAGTGACAGAGAATGAAAGCCGCACAGTAGGGAGCAGAGCAGGAGGACAGAGTCTGAGACAGCAGAGCTGTGGAACTGACTTCAGTCTGCCCACCTCCTCCTGAAAACGAAAGCACTTCCGTCCTCCTCATAGATACACTGCATTGGGTTCTGCTACTCCTGGCTAGTGTCTACCATTTAAATTCCTTTTACATTTTAAGTGTATGAGGTAAGTTAGGTAAATTAAGGCAGCAATACTATCAAATCAGCAAGAACAAACCCAGGAATGGATAAGCTGAGACAACAATATGAACCAGAAAGACATCGGATTACTTACACGTAGCATCAGTATTAGATGCTGTTCCTGAATAACATAATGTATCTTGATCATTTAACAGGTTAGGGGAATAACTCAGTGGTAGAGGGCCTGCCTTGTATTAGTAAAGCCCTGGCCCAGTCCTCAGCCAGCAAGGCAGGAGATTAGCTTACCACGCTAACCAGACGTCTCTAGGTTCCCCTTACCTTCTTCGCCTCCTCCTGCATCATTGCATTTAAGAGCTCTCTTTCTCTCCTTCTGTTCTTCCGGAGGAGGGTGGCCACTTCTTGGTAGCCCTCGCTGCGCAGCAGATCGTCACGTTTCTGTTTATGTAAAGCTTCAATCTGCCAGTCAGCATTCAGACAGGCTTGCTCAGCTTTTGCCAAATTGTCCTCAATTACCTAAGAAAAGGTAAATTTCAGAAAAAAGGTAAAATCATATAGATATGGACGTCCACTCACTGGATCCCAGAGTCTGCTAGGTTGTGTGATGTGGTAGTCATCATCAGGGTGTTTAAACAAACTGACTTCCAGGCCCCACCATAAACCAATGAAATCCATCACTAGGCCAGCTTAGGGAGTTTAAAAGCTTTTAGAGCAGACATGGATGGGGTGGGGTGGGGGTGGGATTGTGAGTTCAAGGCCAGCTCAAGGTTTAGGCAGTAAGACCCTCTCTCAAAGCAACCCTAAACTCCTGAAGTGACTGCTTTCCCAGCCAACACCGAGAACTTCGAGGTTAGGGAAAAGGAGATTCAACAACTGTTTTAACATGCTGAAAAGCAGCAAAAAGTCCCTTTTCAGATGTACAAACACCTGTAAGAGAAACAGAACAGTCCGGTACTTCAGAGGAATCAGCCAAGAGACTGGGGGCAGAAGGCTCCTCCTAGCTTCCCCCATTCCCGATTTTTTGAACAGGGCCAGCCTGGGACACACACACTTAGCATCATGTTAAAGGGACCTCAGAGAAAGTTCTTTCTGAACATCTCAAGTCCTATCTCAATCCACTTAAGCTAGCATTTCTGAAAGGGCACTTGGTAAGAAATGCTATAAAATCATTGGAAATTGTTTTCTTAAGGCTTCACCAATACACTGTATCCTCAACTCTGGGACAAGCCCCTCATTTTACACCAGTGTTCCCATCCTGACTTGACCATCCATGTTACTGGGTAAGAGTTACGAATTTCCCACAGAGGATGCTTTGGAAAGTCTGGCTTGTACACCAGGCAGAGCCCTGAGAGGACACAGCAGGACTGAACAATGTGCATGTTATTCGTTCTCCTTTGCTTTCTTCCATGTCTTAACGGTCTCTCAAAGGGCATGTCAGACACATGTGGCCAATGCAGTCAACAATCCATAAACAAAGCCTGGGGCTTCTAAGGACCGAGGCAGACAAAAATCAACAACTGGATTACCGCAACTTCAAAACCTCCCAAATGTGTGCTCTCAGAAGGCCAGCTTTCAGTTCCCGCTGTGGGGCCCAGGTTCAGGAGGCCCTCACCTTCTGAGTCCTTCTGCTCCCCAGCTGGCTGGTTTCTAGCAGCTTCCGGAACATGTGTTCTTCCAGAGCCACTTTCTGCCTATGGGCAGCTGCATCTTTTTGAATTTCCTTTGCAATAGTGTCTTGACTTCTAGTAAGATCCTGGGGAACACAAAGGGACTTTGCTTTGTTCAGGCCTCAAGGACAACTGTCATGATCTCATTATCAAAGTAATAAGGAAACAGTGGTGATGTGCTGCCAACTGCAGGGACCCTAAAAAACTCCATAAATGCACCGAGAATGGTGAGCATGCTCAGAATCAACTTCTGAATTCTAGACGGTAACAGGTGTGAGGCATGCTGGGGAGCATGGGTCAGGAAGAAGGGATCCACTCCCACCCCACCCACAGCTCCTCATCAGCCTTTGAAAGACAGCAGCCTTGGCTGGCCAACCTGGAGACCACGGGTAAGGTACAAGTCAAGGCCGTGTAGGCAGACCTGAGGGCCTATGCTCTCACTCTGGGTATCACTGTAGTTTCACATAATCAGAAAGGGAAACTCAAGTTGGGATTGCAAGCTGCCTGGCTGAGTACTGAAGGTGTACATGACAGCTGCCCTGGGCTCCTCAGCAGAGACCAGGAACTTTTATTTCACGCAGGGTATCATTACCCAGCTATGGAAAGGAATAAAGCACCAAACTATGTTACAACATGACCTTGAAAACATTATGCTAAGTGAAAGGAGCCAATCACAGAAGACAGTGATATATGCTGCATTTAAATGAAATATCCAGACAGACAAATCCATGGAGATGGAAAATAGATCAGAAGTTGCCAGGGGTGGGGAAATGGAAAGTGATGCTCATGGCACAAGGGCTGGGGCATGTGGGAAGCACACAACCTTCATGACAGTAAGTTCAAAAGGCAGACGGCAAAGAGACTGTGCCAAGAGGCTCACTAACCACTTCGAGGACAGCAGTGTTTTCTTGCAGTATTGGGATTAAACACAGGGCCAGGGTGCTCTATCAAGTATTCTACCACTGAATAGAGCCCCAGGAGTTATTTCTTCTTCTTTTAAGATTTATTTTAAATTGTGAGTGTGTGTGTGTGTGTGTGTGTGTGTGTGTGTGTGTGTGTGAGAGAGAGAGAGAGAGAGACAGAGAGAGAGACAGAGAGACAGAGAGACAGAGAGAGAGAGAGAGAGACAGAGAGCACAGGTGTCCTCAGAAGTCCTGGAATTGGGAGTTATTGGTAATTGCAAACCACCTGACATGGGTGCTGGGAACTAAACCCTGCTTCTCTGCAAGCACAGTACATGCTCTTAATCACTGAACTTACTCAGTGTTAAAATTGTAAGATGAAATTCCAATCCCTAGGAATTCTTTCTTAAAAAGCAAAATCATTTAATGTGTGTGAGTGTTCTGTTTGCATGGACTTATGTGTACCATGTGTGTGCAATGCCCATGAAGGCCAGAAGAGGGCGTTGGAGGCCTGGAGCTGGAGTCACAGATGTTGGTGAGCTGCACTGCGGGTGCTCTTAACTGCTATGCTACTGCTCAAGCCCAGGAGTATTTCTGGAGTCAGAGATCCTTCTTTTATTTTTTTCTAATGATCTACAAACAGCTAATTACCTTCACAAATACCTAAAAATAAAAATATTTTTCAATTACATATAGAGAAGGTACATGTACAAAGATGTTTACTGCTAAAAACTGTAAACCACTTAAACATTTAAGTTTAAGATTTATTATTTTTATTTTACGTGTATGGGTTGTCTGTATGGATTTAAGTGCACCACATGTGTGCATATAATGCCTGTAGAGGCCAGAAGAGGGCACTGGATTACCCCATCCTTCACCCTAGAAGTAGAGTTACAGATGGTTTTTAGCTACCATGTATATGTGCTGGGAATTGAACCTGGGTCCTCTTGAAGAACAGCCAGGGATCTTACCAACTGAAATGTCTCTCCAGCCCAAACATTTAAGTTTAAATAATGTATGGCTCAATAGCAGCTACTAGAGACTGTAATTATGAAGATCCACAGCCATTCAGAAAGAGAACTGCATCATGCTGGTTTAACACCAGATGAGTAAAAAAAACTGAAATATATACCCTAACTATAGGTTTGCTAAGTTAATTCTAGACAATTTACATTTGAAGTATTTCACATTTCTTGCTTCCTGTTTCTACAAAAGGTCCAGGGGATCATCTCCCTTCTCGAAATGCTCATCAGACCGTAGTGCAGACTGGGGAGGGTCCTGGTCTGAGCACGCTGCACCGTACAGGGTGGAAAAGCTCAGACTCAGGTCTTCAGATGGGGTGACTTCAGTCATTGCTACACATAGGCCTGCTGGAGAGCTCAGCAAAGAGGAAGCGATCCTGAGGCCAAGGCTGGGCTCCAGCTGGTGCCGCAGACCTGTGACCGCAGTGCTGGAGAGCTGGGACTGCTGGCATCACGTGTACTGCATTCGGACATTGCTAACTCCCAGTCCTGGGTGACATGATACTCTGCTCCCAGAGTAAATAAGATGGACAACCTAGACCAGAAACGAGCAGTCTACAGGGCTGTAGGACAACGGTTCCTCCCAGACAGCGGCTTCTACCTGCTCATAGAGTCGTTTCTGTGACTCCAGCTCCAGCTGTCTCATTTCCAGGTCCTTGGCTGTGGCAGCCATTTCTTGATCTCTCATTTGTACCTGTGGACAAATCACAAATTGTCAAGGCCCCAAAGAACTCACAGCACAGCTTTTAATGATGTAGTACTCTTGTAATCTGGGTAGGCCATTAACAGCACTCACTCCAAAAACAAGCACCAGGAACTGGGATAAAGCAGAGTAACTGGCGACACAGTAGTAACTCGTGGGGTCCAGGGCTAATCTGGGTTACGCTTATGTTTTTAAAAGCATGCACAACTGCCATATGCCCACCGAGACAGACTGACCAACACGTGGCAGCTCTTCCCTGTTACAGAAAAGGAAGCAACTGCAAGTTAGAGTGGAGAGAAACAATGTTCAATCTTATTAAAATAATGTATTTAATTTAAAAACTTAAGCTTCTAAACTTGTTTATAAATGTGATTTGACAACTCATAAGTCCAGGTTTCCTGTGACCTGTCCAAGTGCTCAGTGCTCTGTGTGGACCACCAGGAGCTCACTGTCTCCAAGTCTGGTTACTTGGGGCTTGCTGTTCTGTAAGACAGGGGTTGGGTAAGGGACTCCCTACAGCATCTTCAAAGTATTTGGCTGACTTCAGACCCAGTTATGTTTAAGTGTGAGAATAGAGTAAATGATGTGAACTTGGAAAACAAAACAACAAAACTATGACCAATCAACTATCCAGCTATCAATTCCCACGCATTCATTCAGCAAACATTAAGGCTGCATCACTATCTCGGTCACTATCAAATATCTATTGACTGAAATGCATGCTGTTAAATACTCAAAAGAGAAGAAGCAGTAAAAATGAAGACACCGCGGAATGTAGAGTCACACGTTCGAGGGGTAAACTAAACACTGTACAACTGACCTGAAGGAAGTTACGGGGTGAGCACTAGCTAAAGTGAGGCCCGAGCAGGAAGCCAGAGTCCTCGCAGTACGGAGGGGAGGCTGGGCACAGCACCACACTCTGTGGAGGGTCCAGTCATTCGGTTATGAGTTTTCAGAGACACAAACAGATCACACGAGTTATGCACAAAGATCACAAGAGTTTGTGAGTAGATGTCCACAGTCATGTCCAGCCCTCTGGAGCTGGGGCAGAGTCAGAGCACAGCACTGGGACAGGCAGCCAGAGGGTGCGCAGGGCCTCTCCGCTGCTGCCTAGAAGACTCAGGATGCCTCTCTGGATGTCAAGAGGATTTGGGATAAAGACATCAGAGTTCTGAGATTGGACCACTTTTGGGAAAGAACATACACTTTTTATTAAGAGTACAAGGCTATTAATTTGATTCACTGGATGAGGCAATTTAAAAGAACTGCAGAGTGTAAAAGCCAATTAAAATTAATTAGCCTTAAACAAAACAAGAAGTATTAAATGTTTTACAAGACTTAAAATTTAGCATTTTATTGAAATTAGGTTTTAAGCTTCCAAACTAATACATAAATTTAATATAATAATAATGAGAAGAATTTCAATCGGATGGGAGAGAAGATTCAGAAAGAACAACTTCTCGGTTTGGAATGTAAATACTTGAGAACATTGAGTCAAATAAAAAAGAAGAGCGAGCGAGGATTAGGCCCAGGTTAAAAGGCCACAGCCGCTGTCACCCAGCGTGGTGCTGGATGGGAACAAACAGAGGAAGTAGACAAACAAGGGAGTCTGTGCAGTAGTAACCCTCACCCAGCAAATGCCTGTGCTAACACTCTACAAACGCTGTTGGGACACTGGCATGCCTTCTACAGAGAGGTAAGCTTGGTCCCTAACTCACTCTTTACAGTCAGTCTTCAGATACACTTGGAGCTGGCAAAAAAAATCAGATGGTAAATATTTCAGGCTTTGAGGGTCACAAGGTGTCTGACACCACCACCCACCTTGCCAATAATTTTAAAATTAAGATACTATTAAAAGCAAAAACAAGCTGGGTAGTGGTGGTGGTGGCGGCGGCGGCGGCTGCAGCGCACGCCTTCAATCCCAGCACTCGGGAGGCAGAGCCAGGCGGATCTCTGTGAGTTCAAGGCCATCCTGGGCTACCAAGTGAGCTCCAGGAAAAGGCGCTACACAGGGAAACCCTGCCTCGAAGAAAAAAAAAAAAGCAAAAACAAGCCGGGCAGTGGTGGTTCATACCTTTAATCCCAGCACTCAGGAGGCAGAGGCAGGTGGATCTCTGTGAGTTCGAGGCCAGCCTGGTTTACAAAGTGAGTTCCAGGACAGGCTCCAAAAGCTACACAGAGAAACCCTGTCTTGATGAAACCAAAAAACAAAAAACCAAATGACACTATTAACATTCTTAAGAAGCAAAGGGTAGAAGCCAGCTGAACACATTTACAACAGACAAGGGTTAATATCCCAACCATACATTGCATGAGTCACCAACTATGTGTGACTGTTGGGCAAAAATGAACCGCAAAGGCAAATGAATGCCACCAATCTGGGTAGAAATGTCAGTCTGGAGACATTTCATCTTCAGACTAACCTGGGTTTTGCTTTTAGAAAAGGGTTAATTAATTATACAGTCTTTCCTGTGTCTCTACAGGTGGAGGAGTAACTATGTTTGTATTTTCTTGCGTTTAAGTAAACTGTTATTTGCCTTCTATTTTGGGCTGTGTTTTAAAAACTGACTGTTCGACGGGCAGTGGTGGTGGCGCACGCCTTTAATCCCAGCACTCGGGAGGCAGAGCCAGGTGGATCTCTGTGAGTTCGAGGCCAGCCTGGTCTCCAAAGCGAGTTCAGGAAAGGCGCAAAGCTACACAGAGAAACCCTGTCTCGAAAAACAAAAAAACAAACAAACAAACAAACAAACAAAAACAACAACAACAAAAAAAACCCTGACTGTTCACTGTCTTTCCATAGTGTTTTGATGGGTCAGTTTTTCTTCCCTCTGACTATATAGCATTTCACCAGTGAATACGCCATGGTTAATCACTTACACAGTAAGATACCCATACCCTAGACATCTCAGCTTTAGAAATGAGGAAGCACAGAAAGGCCCCCTCTCTAACTCCAGATGTTCTGTACTGGAAATTCTTTTGATATTGGTCACATGTGCATTTTTATAGTAGAGAAGATTATTTCCTCCAGCTCACAACTGATACCTGACTTACTTTTGCTTCTGGAGAAACAGTCATTAAACGGATTTCTTGGTATAAGAATAGCTGAATGGTACAGTAAATAACACTCCGGGGCTGTTGTAGTGTTCATCATGGACACTAGCATCATTACTTAATTGGAAGGTGTTCGTGACATGAGGGTAAATGGAGATGTTGATTGAGATGAGCTGACAGACCTTTCTCTCAAGTTCATCCTCCAGCCTGCGCAGCTCCATTTCACGCTGATCTTGCTGAAGCTTCAGAAAACGTCTCCTAGCAGCATCCTGTAAGCATATTTCCTTCATCTTCAGCTCTCTTTTTACAGCAGCTAGCCTGAAAAACAAACCACATCAAAGCACTTCCCAACACACCTTTGATTTTTTTTCTCCCATTGAATTGCTTGAGCTGTTTGGATACATTTTGTCCACTGCAACAAAACTGTGTTTACAATAAAGTCAGTACTCAAGAGGGTCATGGTCAGTGCAACTGGCCATCCTTATCCTTTCTGGTTCACCTTCCTACAGTCTACCTGCAAGCTCCTTTCCCAGTGCCCTGATGGAATCCAGGGGCCTCTTGCATGCAAGGCAAATACTCTGGCGGCAAGCTGCAGCCCAGCGCTATCACATCATTTCAGTACAGTGATACTCTTCAGCTGAAGGAGGATGACTGCAAAACCATGACAATGGCACCAAGCAGGGTACCCACATCCTTTCCGGTGTTAGTGGAGGCCATCAGCTCTATAATTGCTTTTAACTGCTCATAGGAATAGGGATGAATAAACATGGAGAGAAGTCCGTTCCCCAAGCTTTGTGTGGAGGCACACGCCTGTTTCCCTAGGACCAGGGAAGCTCCAGGGAAGCTCTGGCAGGAGATTCTCCCCTTTGCCAAAGTTTAAATGTTCTAACTTTATTTATCTTATGTATACAAGTGCTTGCCACATGCATGTCTGGAGCCTGTAGAAGTCATAAAGACGCATTGGACCCCTAGGAACTGAAGTTACAGAAGGTTGTGGATGTATTGTGGGTGCTGGGAACCAAACCCAGGTCCTCTACAAGAGGAGCAAATACTCAGAACCACTGAGTCATCTATCCAGCCTCTTGTCAAAGATCTTGTGTGTTTGTTTGCTTTGAGACAAGGTCTCATTGTGTAACCCTGGCTGTCCTTGAACTCAAGAGTTCCTTGAGCTTCTGCCTCCTAAGTGGTGGTATTAAAGACATGCACCACCACACCAGCATTGCTGAAGTTCTAATTGCAAAGGAGATAGCTATTTTTGTTTCTATTTGTTGGTTCATACAGCTATGTTTAAACATAATTTCAAAAATTACTTTGTTTCAGGCAATGGTGGCACATGCCTTTAATCCCAGCACTTGGGAGGCGGATCTCAGTGAGTTCGAGGCCAGCCTGGTCTACCTTGTCTCGAAAAACCAAAATTAAAAAAAGAAAGCCAGTGGTGGTGGCACACACCTTTAATCCCAGCACTCAGGAGGCAGAGGCAGGTGGATCTCTGAGTTTGAGGCCAGCCTGGTCTACAGAATGAGTTCCAGGACAGCCATGGCTGTTACACAGAGAAACCCTGTCTTGAAAAACAAACAAACAAACAAAAGCAAAAAAATTACCAACAAGAGTGATTTTCCAACACTATTTATTACGAAGCATTTCTGCCTACCATCGATTTTTTTAAATAGAGAGCAGGTCTCACTCTGTAGCCCAGTCTGGCCTAGAACCCCACGATGAAGCCTAGACTAGATTCACACCTCCGAGGGTATTGGGATGACAGGTATGAATCATGCCTGGCTTAGAGTGAATATTGCTAAACAATGTTTTTCAAAATACATTAGAACTTACATTACTTCTGAAAATTCATGTGGGGGGCAAATTCAACATTGCTTTAGTATTAATTTTACTACATGTAAGTTTAGGAGGCATGTACACTTTTTATTACCTTACAAATGTGCTTATGGAAATTAGACTGGGTAACTTAACATACAGTGTTCTACCTAAGAAAAGGGGAGGAAACAACCTATCTGACTCCTGTCCTAGGTTTGCCAAGCACTAGATTGCACCTGTGTCCCTGCTGGGTCACGTGGACTGCACCTGTGTCTCTGCTGGGTCATGTGGACTGCACCTGTGTCTCTGCTGGGTCATGTGGACTGCACCTGTGTCTCTACTGGGTCATGTGGACTGCACCTGTGTCTCTGCTGGGTCATGAGGACTGCACCTGTGTCCCTGCTGGGTCATGAGGACTGCACCTGTGTCCCTGCTGGGTCATGAGGACTGCACCTGTGTCTCTGCTGGACCATTTTCTCTTCCTCCTGTAGAAGCATCTCTCTTCTTGTCTCCTCTGCTCTACGGAGCAGCTCTTGCTTCTGGTACCAAGCCTCATCCTCAGCTCTCTGTTCATCCACTTCAGCTTGCATATTCTCAACTGTCTGCCTGAAGTTGACAATATTTACTATTATAAAAATGCAAACAAGAAGTGAAGTAATTTAATTCACAACAACCAAGATATACAATGTAGAATCTGCTGAAAGTACAATATGTGGTTTTATTTTCAGATACAAGAGAAAGTAGGCATCTATAAAGACACCTCTAGCATTCAAATTTGGATTTTATACACATACTTTAGAATTCAAACTGGTTTCTCATTAAAAACTTTTACTTGGGGCTAGAGAAAAGGCTCAGAGGTTAAGATCATTTGCTGGTCTTGCAGAGGACCAGGTTCAATTCCTAGCACCTGCTGTGTGGATTATATACACTGTTAATAAAATGCTGATTGGCTGATAGCCAGACAAAAAGTATAGGCAGGGCAATCTGACTGAGGATGCTGGGGGAAAGAAGGGTAGAGTCAGAGATATGTCAGCCAGCTGTCAGGGGAACAAGACGTGCTAGAGGGCAAGTAAAACGATGCACAATGTGGCAAAACACAGATTAATAGAAATGGGTTAATTTAAATGTAAGAGCCAGTTAGTAATAAGCCTGAGCTATTGGCCAAGCATTTACAATTAATATAAGTCTCTGTGTGCTAATTTGGAAGAAGCTCCCAGGATGGGAAAACTCTGCCTACAAGCATCTATATCTGGTAGCTCATAACCACTTGTAACTCCAGGAGCTCTGGGTCTCTTTGTTCTCAATGGGCACCTGCACACACACTGTGCCCACAAGCCCATGCAAAGACACATCCATACACATAAACAAAAATAATCAAAAGAAAAAAAAACTTTCTTATTTATAGTGTCTCACTTATCTCAAGAATAATTTTTACATGATTACCTTTCTCTCAGGAAATCCAATTCATCATTCCTGATCCTTTCTCGTTCCTGAGTCTGATAGTCCACAATAAACTTTGGGTATTGATTAAATATGGGATATTGCCCTTTTGTCAATGCAACAAAAGCATCCAGCATGCTACTTGGATGAATATCAGCAGGTGTAGTCTCCATGAGATGATAAACTTCTCTAATTACAACATTTATGTCCAGGTTATTCCGATGGTGAAAAAAATACTGAAAGAAAATGTTTAAATCAGTTTACTCAGCAAAGCACGCCATTACTCAGAAGAAGTAAAAATGAGGATAACTTCAGGCAGAGAGACTCACATTCAAGGGGCAGGTGACACAGAGCATCTGACCTCAAGGAAGTTGTAGGGGAGGCCTGAGCTTTGCAGCCAGAGGAGGGAAGGAGAGGCTCTGGGGGTCCAGTCACAGAGCTGCCTTGCTTTTTTATTACTGTGTAACAGCTCAGGCTAGCTGGAGAACTTGATACAGAGCCCAGACTGGCCTCAAACTTGTGATCCTCCTGCCTCAGCCTTCCTGTTGCTGCCGTCACAGGTCACACAGCTGTAATTCCAGCACTTGGGAGGCAAAGGCAGAAGGACCACTATGAGTTCCAGCTGGCCTGTGCTACCGAGCAAGCCTGAAACCAGCCTGGGCTACATAACAAGGCCTTGTCTCAAAAATCCAAAACTGGCTGAGCACAAAGAAACCTCAAGTACTATTCTACACACATTTTCAGACTACCACAGACCAGGGGGGCTGACCATGAGATCATTCAAAGAAGAAACAACAACCAAGTGTTCAATGCTCTTACCAAGAAAAACAACCTGGTCATAACAACCTGCTGGTCAATAATCTACACAAGATCAGGGGTGTGGTCCAACTCTATTCTATTTCTACCATCTGGCACCGATGCCTGACCAGTAGGCTCTCAGTCAAGAAATGTACTTCTCAGTGTAAACACTGACATGTGAGAGCTTCTTGTTTGGGGTTTGTTGTCGACTTGGTGGGTGATGGGATGGAACCCAAGGCCTCACATGTGCTAGGCAAGCTCTCCACCACTGACTATACTTCCAGCCTTGAGACTCTTCGGCATGGATGGGTACTTACCTCAAAATCATCTTTAAGAGTAGAGTTGAGCAAAGGGGCTCTAGAGCAGGTGTTGTAGGCCACCACGGTCATCAGGAGGAAGGAAGGGTGGTTGGAGAAGACGTTGTCAAATAATCGGAGCCACTCCTCTCGTGTCAGCACTTCTGAGAACACAGTTTCGAGGAGAGGCCAGGCATACAGCTGAAGCAAACAGAAAGGATGTATGCCATACCGGCAATCTAAGAGTCAAAACCCTCACTGGCAACTGAAGCTGTGCGGTAAATACTCTCAGCGCATAATTATGAAAAGAACTGTGGTAATTTGGACAATGCCTCTGCTTTCCCCCAGGCTACCAGGGCCTCGAGTACACAAGGCAAGTGCTCTACCACGCAACTGCACCCTCAGCTCCTAATTGGACTCTCTTCCTAGACTTTCAGGAAGGTAATGTAAAGAACGGCAAATTGTTAAAAATACAGACTGTGCCGGGCGGTGGTGGCGCATGCCTTTAATCCCAGCACTCGGGAGGCAAAGCCAGGTGGATCTCTGTGAGTTTGAGGCCAGCCTGGTCAACAGAGTGAGATCCAGGACAAGCACCAAAGTTACACAGAGAAACCCTGTCTCGAAAAACCAAAAAACAAACAAACAAAAAATACAGACTGTGTGTCAGGACAGCTCAGCATGCACAGCTGTTTGCTATTGTGCTGGGTGACCTAAGAGTAAGTCTTGCACACATGCCCACAAATGTATATACATACACACACACAATAGATTAATTTAACTTAAAAATTATAAAGTAGAATATACCTTTCATTATTTACTGGGAAAAACACTGTTTTATCCACACCAGAGTCAATCTTAGCTCTCAAAATAAATGATGGCATGCTAAAGCCCTTCTCTTTCTTACCTGGGAAGTCACATCTCGATCTATAAAGTGCTGTAGCAGTTCCTTGTCATGAAATGCCAAAACATTTTCTATCACGCTAAGAATATTGATGGGAGGGTTAGGAAAGTACTCAAACCAATGTTGACACCAATTGACTACAAAGGAAAAAAAAAATCAGAAAATTTTTCTTTAAATATTTTTATGTATTATAGAAGGATTTTTTTCTTGAGGTAGTCTCACTATATTTGTGTGTATGTATGTACATATTCATATTCCCAGGCCAGTCTCAAACTTCGAATCCTCCCATCTCAGCCAATCTAATGTAGGGATTATAGGCAACCACACTGGGACTTTTTATCTCTAGAACTGTGGGTGGGACACAGGAGCCTTACACATGCTAGGCAGCACTATCACTAAGCTGTACCCCCAGCCTATTTACTCATTTAGTTAGTTAGTTAGTTACAGGTTCTAAGGCAGGCCTTGAACTTGTGGTCTCTGGATTAACCGGGACCACAGGCCTGTTAACAATCCAATTTTTTTTTTTTTTTGCTCTTCAATAGGCTCATGAATAAAGAAGAGATAATATCTTTTTAGTTTCTAGATCATAAGGATTTGAAACTCCATAGCGTTAATATAGTAATTCAGGCATAAAGAAAATTTGCCAATTTCTTCAGGGCAGTCATTGAAAATGTGTCAATAAAAACATGTATACACACACACACACACACACACACACACACACACACACTCACTCTTCCAAACCATTCCTAAGCTGACATGTTGGACCTTCTGGTTCCTGCAGACTCCTGTATTTTCAGTCTTTGATTAACAAAGGGGTTTTCTTAGAAAAGGCCATGTATTTTGGTTTACCCTTATTGTCAACCTGATAAAACTTAAAATCATCTAGGAGACAATCTTCTGGGCACGTCTGTGAGGATATTGCCAATTTCCAGAGAGGTTTAAATGAGGGGAGAAGGCCACCATCCATATGGTGGCTCCCTTCCACAGACAGGGAAAGCACGTGACACATCGGGACTAATGGGTGCTCCTGCTGTCTGCCTGTGGATGCAGCGTGAAGCTGGCTGCCACGGCTTCCTCCCATGATGCACCAGGAGCCACTTTCCTTAAGGGATTTTCCTGGGGTCTTTGTCACGGCAACAAAAAAGCTGTACTCCTTGATGTTATGACCTCTCACCTCAGGTCAGCAGTACACCTTGATGTTATGACCTCTCACCTCAGGTCAGCTGTACTCCTTGATGTTATGACCTCTCATCTCAGGTCAGCAGCAGAGGTTCCATCAGCAGAGTATTATGTAGTTCACAAAGGTTTTCTAATTCTAGAACTCTGTTATTTCATTTATTGCCATACATTTAAATTTGAGCTAATAATTAATCCAGAAGTAAAATCTTGACAAGATTTCAACTTCTTTAAATCGCTGCTGTTAAAATGACTGGGAGCAGACTGGCCTAACCCAGCCTCAGAACTTGGGGGCCACCTTTAGGAAGGGGGTACTCATACCTATTGCACAGGGTGGCTAGGAAGGTAAACTGAGCAAACCAAAGTGAAATAGGGAGAACAATGTGGCATACAAATTGCTCGATATTATGAACCTCAGATGGTGGGGATGAGGGCAGCAGCCAGCACCTGGGCAGTACCTAGCAGGCACTGTGTGCCAAGGGCTCCACCTTCAGCAGTTCTGTGAAAAGCAACCAGTCCCAACTAAGTGTGAAACTGGATTCTTTCTAACCAAAACCACCCGCAACAATACTGTCTAAAAATTCCTACTCTCCACATATAAATGATTGGTGTGTCTACTTTTTGCTCTAAACTTGACTATTTCATACTTCTTGACTCAAATATAAAGAGATCTAGATTCCCTATATGTGGCAAAGGTACCAAGACACCAGGAAGACACATGAGACTCCATTCTTGGTTTGGTTCTGCAGTACTTACTTATGAGAGTAGCAACAACTTCAAAACAGATGAGCTGATTGTTCTGGAACAATTTCACAAACGGGAAAGCCAAGAGTGGAAGATATGGAGTGTCACTGAAGATCGCAGACCAGTGAGCTAATGCAGAGAGGGTTCTGGAAATAAAATAAAAAAGGAAATAAAGACCAGAAAGGGACAGCGTTATCACAGTGTGTCTTGGTAACTGATTCAGATTTGGTGGAGACTTTCTCTCTTATCTCTATCATACAGTTCCCCTCTTTAGAAGCACTGGGCAGGGGTAGCACACACCTTTGATCTTAGCAATGGAGAGGCAGAGGCAGGCAGATCTCTGGGAATTGGAAGCCATCCTGGTCTACATTGTGAGGTCCAAGCCAGCCAGGGATACATAGTAAGACCCCATCTCAAAACAAAACAAACACAAAAATCCAACCCCAATCTGCTCTCACCACCAACAAAAGAACTCAACCCCACACAAATGGTGGTATTACATAAATACTGTTCTGTGTCTTGAAGTTTCCAGTTATTACTTGAAACATTGATATCAGGATCTGTGGTGTAAATACCCTCATGATGTTTTTTTCTCGGTGTCTGTGACAGCTTTGTGCTGAGGAATCTCATTCATTTTAATAAGATTCCTATCATTGGGGCTTAGGGTCTTTCTGCTTTCATAAACAACGCCGCACTGAGTATCATTACATGTGCACCTTTCTTCAAGTGGGAAAACAGACTTGGATAAACACTAAGATATGTGCAGCTGTAATTTCAATAGCCAATGACACATGATCCTCAACGGAACATCTATTTATGTTGCCGCTGACATTGTGAAGGGATCTCTGTTTTCTCAAAGCTCTTCAAAGTGTTATCAAAATTTTGTGATGGGTATTCCTGGTTGTCAACTTGACTATATCTGGAAATAACTAAAACTGGGCTGGGTACACCTGTGAGGGATTTTTTTTTAATTAAATAATTTGAAGTGGGAAGACCCATTTTTAATCTGGATCTTCTGAGGTGGGAAGACCCATCTTTAATCTGGGACCCACCTTCTGGGAACAGCCTATATAAAGGACAAGGAAGAAGGAAATTTGCTCTGTCTGCTTGCCTTGACTCCTGCTGGCAAGTCCATTCTTTCAGAGGCATTAGAGCCTACTTTTTCAAGATTCTGGAGTACACCAAAGGCCAGCTAGGACATCCAGCCTCGTGGACTGAACAACTGTTGGATTCTTGGACTTCCCATTGGTAGACAGCCATTGTTGGACTAGATGGACTACATACTGTAAGCCATTCTTACAAATCCCCTTTCTGAATATGTGTGTGTGTGTGTGTGTGTGTGTGTGTGTGTGTGTGTGTGTGTGTGTATGTATGCATGTATGTATGTATATATTCATTCATTCAATCAGTTCTGCTCCTCTAGAGAATCCTGACTCATACACATTTCTGTCATACTTCTTTTTTATCTTATTTTATTTTTAAAATTTTATTATTAATATGGATTTTTTGAGATGGTTTCTCTGAGTAGCCCTGGCTGTTCTGGAACTCGGAGATCTGCCTGCTTCTGCCTCCCTAGTGTTGGGATTAAAGGCGTGCGCCACCACTGCCAGGGTCACCAAGTTGTCCTCTGACCCCACATATGTGCCATGGCAAGTGCACACACAAAATCAGGCATAGCAATCTATACTAAAGGAGGCCAGTGAGAGACTCTTAAAGGAAAACAAAAAGGCAAAGTAGCATAGATCCTATTTCTGTTAACTGTATGTGTAGTGGGAACACACACCTGCAATCATGTTCTACTTGGGAGGCTAAGGCAGGAAGATCGCCAGTTCCAGGCCAGCCTGGGCTACTTAGGGAGACTTGGGGGGGGGGGGTTCCAATCAAATCAAAACACCCAGTATGCCTGTGCTTGCATTATATACCTATGGAAGCCAGCCCCAAACCAGCAGCTGCCTCCAGTGTGAGCCGGCTTCAGGAGGAAAAGCACAGACTTCCCTGAGACCTCTGCACTGCTGCAGCTATCTTACAAGGCACTCATGCAATTACAGGTTGATTTTATTTTATGTGTCTGTCTGTCTGTCTGTGGAGGCAGAAGCAGCAGTCCCACACATCCTCAGGAGTAGAGTTAGAGTTGTGAGCTGCCTGACACACTTGCTGGAAATCAAACTCTGGTCCTCAGGAAGGGCAGAAAGTTCTTGGGGATGAGAACATTCTTTTTAAAAGATTACAAGAGATAATTTGAAGGTACTTGAAATGTTCAAAATACGAAGGCAGGAAGCATTCACTTATATAGTCACATCGTTATAGTACTTAAACATGGTTTGTTTCTTCAGTACAATCCATAGCCAGACAGGTCTCAACTTTCTGCATTTGTCTAATCAAGCAGAAAACAATTCTCCTTCATTAAATTATAATTCTGAATTAAAGTTATAAAATAAACTATAAAAATAAAACAAAATTTTTAGCGTGGCAGTGGCACATGCCTTTAATCCCAACACTTGGGAGGCAGAGCCAGGCGGATCTCTGTGAGTTCTAGGTCAGTCTGGTCTACAGAGCTTGACCCAGGACAGGCATTAAAACTACTCGGAGAAACCCTGTCTCGAAAAACCAAAAAGTAAAAAGTAAAACAAAATAAAAACTGTATTTTATGTGTGGGTACTTTGCCTGCCTGGTACCCTCAAAGACTAGAGGGGATGCTGGAGCCTCTGGGAGGTGAGTGACATAGCTGTGAGCTGCCTTGTGGGGCCTCTGAGGAGCAGCCAGTACTCTTAACCAGTGAGCCATCTCTCTAGCACCTGATTTTAAATTTCCACTTAAAATCTAGGAAAATAAATCAGATGCAATGGCTCCTACTTAGAAACTCAGCCTGTAGGACTAAAGCAGGAGGATGGAGACTCTAAGGCTGGCTTGAGCTACGTGGAAAGTTCCAGGCCACTGAGCTAGTGAGATTCAAAGAAAAGACATTAGAAAAACAGAAATGGAAAAACCAAAGGGGAAAAATGAGGATAACTTGAAGTATATATACAGATTTATAATTAAAATAGTAACTTTAATTGTAAGTGGATTAGTAGACACAGAATTGCTTTATGCATCCAACTGACCACAGTTTATGGAAACTCTTGCCACCTTAGGCGGAGTGTAGAAAACTGGACCTCAGGAGGTGCCCGTCCACACATTATGTAGGCAGAAATAATACAAGAGCGTTTGCTTCTCCGAGCAGAATCACGAGACCAAAGCCAGCATCTCAGGTGCATTTATCTACTGACAAAACCAGTTCTTGGTTTTCTGCATTGATGGTATCAACAGAAGGAATACGTGGTCTGTTTATCCTCCGAAGACAGACAAGCCAGTATCTCAGAGGAATGTGTGAAAATACTCTTTTCTAAAAGTATTTTAGGAACACATTCCCATTAGTTTACATTTCCTCCTGCATCTACAAAGACAAGGCTTCCTACCAAAGCACTTGCTGTGTTTGACTCTGCATACTTGAACCCAAGAATCACAGGCAAGGCACAAGGGTAGTCTGGCAAATATCCGAACTATAATGTCATTTTATGGAGAGATGGCTCAGCCTTTAAAGGCTAGGGCTCACAACCAAAAATATAATGTCGTTTTATGCAGACTTACCATGCACAACAGGAAAGCATATTAAATGTAGGGGCCAAATGAGTAAAATAAGTCTTAAAGTCAGCTGATATTTCATCGAATTCAAAGGGTAATAAATTAAAAACTTAAGGTACATCGAATTTTTAAAAGTATGTATAGGTGAAGCTAGATAAGTAAGCACCCCTTAAGAGCAAAGACTGGGAGCAACCCAGATGTTCCTTAGCAGGGACGGGTCAGTGAATCGCCGTGCACCGAGCAGGGGCAGCTACAGAAGCAGATGCAGAATGCCTCTGCACTGCTCAAATGCCCTCACCCAAAGCAGGGTCTAGACATGTGTGATAACAGTCAATCAACAGTCAATCAACAGCCGCATAAGGAAAAGCACAAACACACACGTGGTTATGGAATATTTACTGACAGGATTACTAATGAGGAGATAGACTGGAGGGAATAGAAGCCAGTTTTACTTGAATAAACCTTATTTTGTATGAAACAAAATAAAGTTTAAATGAAAACAAAAACTTCAGGGCTTCACTGACTCTGGGGTCAAACTCCAGTGAAGAAGAAACAGGACCAAACCAAAAAACACTGAAAATAAACAGAACAAATTAACCTAACTATGTAGTGAGTTTGTGGCATTACCACAGCAATGATTAAGTAATTCTAAAATAATAATTTGATTATACATGCTTGTGGGCTATAGTTTAAGGAGGAAAAAAAAAACCCTAGAAAGCACTTCAACTATTTTCAATAATCCTAATATGAACTAGGCATGGTGATACATACTTGGAGAACCTGAGGCAGGAGGATTGTCATGAGTTAAGGCAAGCTTGGCTTACATTCCAAGTATGGGGCCAGCTAGTGCTATATAGTAAGGCCCCACCTCAAACACAAAATAACAAAAACATCTATCATCTACCCAAAACAATAATGTAAGATACAGCTGTCCCATTCCCACACACACAGTTTTTAATATACATACAGTACAGAGTTCAGAAGTCAGTGTATATGTAGAAAAAGGGGGCTATAGGTGTGCCTCAGTAGTAGAGTGCTTACCTACCATGCAAAAGGCCTGAGATTTGATGCCAGAAATACATACACACATGCACATCAATGTTATTATGAATCAAGATTTTTTTTTACTCTAAAAGATTTAAACACAAAATCAAAGAAGTCATGCAAAAAAGTTTTAATCCCAAATTTGATAGAAAATACCACTGTGAACTCTTTCCTCACCCAGTCCACCAGAAAGGCCTATGTTTAAATCTAAGTTTATAATGTATAAACTTATTATTATTTGGGGCATTCTAAGATAATTAACTTACTGTTTTGAAAACTGGTAAAAATTTTAAGTTGATGATGGGAACCTTGTCTTTCTCTCTCTCTCTGTGTGTGTGTGTGTGTGTGTGTGTGTTTTCATGTGGGGGGAGGTACGTGTGTGTGTGTGTGTGTGTGTGGGGAGGAGCCCATGTGTCTGTGTGAGGCGATCAGAGGACAATCTCAGCTGCTGTCCTCAGGTAGCCTTCACTTTTGGTTTGAGACAGGGTCTCCTCTTGGCCTGGAACTTCACCGACTGAGCTGAACTAACTATTTGGCCATGGAGCTTCCAGGGATCTGCTGTCTCCGCCTCCATCATCCCATCACTAGGACTGCAAATATGCACACTGCCCCAGATTTTTATGTGAGTTCTGGGGATTGAACTCAGATCCTTTGGCCTGCAAGGCAAGTGCTTTATGAACTGAGTCATTTCCCACCCTTGGAAGGTGTTCTTTATGGAAACTTTCCACGTAATAAAGAGAAGGAGTGACAGAAGTCGACTGTCAGTGTTTTGCTAATCTCTGGGTTGCAACGGATCTAGAGGATGGTCAGTAATAACCAGTAACGCCTTCAAGAGAGAAACAACCAGCGACCATAATCCTCCTAACAGAAGTACACAAAACCGCCTATAATGTCACCCAGCACACCGCCAAGGGGAGAAATGAATACCCTGGCTCTTATCAGGCCCTTTGCATGTGTGATCAGTTTAGAGTACACCGTGGATAAAGAGAAATAGAGCAAACAACAGTAAGGGAATAAACCAGCAAAACCCAGACTGTGGTAGAGTATGTAAGGTGAGTCCTGGTTCCTCAACAAACACACTGCAGGGAAACAATCTGTAGACCACAAGAGGCTCTGGGGTCGGGGCCCACGCCCAGGACCCCAGCTCTCATGAGGCAGAGGCAGGAGGGCGAAAGTTCCAGGACAGGCCGGGCAACACAGACACTGTTCCAAAAAAGCCAAAACAAATTAAAATTATAAAAATAAAAGAGACTTTGAGGGGGACCATGTCAATCAAATTCTGTGTGTGTAACTTGCTGGAATCCAGAGTTTATGACCAAGTTTACCATAAAATTTCCCAAGTCCGTCAGTAGTGGGGATGCTGACTGGGTATGTGGGCTACAAGAGTGAGCTTCCTTGTCAGTGTGATAATGGCAGTAGGCACACACAGGCTGGAGGAAAGGAGTCTCCAGCTTTAAAGGCACATGCGTAGACATTCAGTATGCTACGTGCATGCATGTCTAGGAAGGCAGCAGAGAGGAGAAGGTGGAGCAATGCAACAAGGTGGTCCACAGCTGGCCAACTGCTGCAGCTAGCAATGACACAAGGCTGCTCTTCACCGTGTCCCACTTTTACATAAGCTTGCAGCTTTTCATCCTGAAAACTCTGCAAGAAGATCCTGGATTCTAGAGACCAGGAGCAGTTCCAGCTCTCACAAGTGACCAGATCACGTTATCCAACCGCTCTATGCCTTGGTTTCTCTACCTGTGACGTAAATTAAATACATATTTACCTAACAATGAAGACATTTGTGCTCAGCCTTGTGATGTGACATGCTGTCACCTACAAAGTTTACACTTGAGAACTGTGCAATCCAGTTACTGAAAAAGAAAATCTTACAATGTTTTAAGTAGGTCTACAGCTCTGTGTTATCACCTTCATAGGCATGCTCAGCTCCAAACAGCGTGTGGGCTGCAGCTGGACACACTTGCAATACCTGCAGTTGGACATATGAGGCTTATGACTAGCATTTACCAAGTGTCTACTATGAACTAGACACTGTTCTAAGTGACACTGTCTTCAAATACCCCAATAATCTCACAATGTTGGGGTGATCAGCTCCAACCCCATTTCCTGTCAAAAAATTAAGGATGGGGGAAGAAATAGATATCCTTTATCCCTTATTAAATGATGGAATAAAGATTCAAAGCCAGGTGGTGGCGGCACATGCCTTTAATCCTAGCACTTGGAAGGCGGTGGCAAGCGATCTCCAAGTTCAAGGCCAGCCTGGTCTACAGAGTGAGTTCCAGGACAGCAAGGACAACACAGAGAAGCCCTGTCTTGAAAACCCAAAAGAAACAGCAGATGGGATAGAGTCAAAACTGGGTCTTCTGTCTTAAAGCCCAAGCTCTTCCCACTACTTTCTTTGCTCCTTTGGATTACCCAAGAAAGTATGATTTTTCAGGAACATAACACAATCTCACATCCACACATGATGCATGTATCTTTTGTTTTTAAAACAGTCCTACAAGCTGGCAGTGGTGGTGCACGCCTTTAATCCTAGCACTGAGGAAGCAGAGGCAGGTAGATCTCTGTGAGTTCAAGACCAGCCTGGTCTACAGAACGAGATCCAGGACAAGCACCAAAAACTACATAGAGAACTCCTGTCTTGAAAAAAAGCAAAAATAAATGAATGAATGAATGAATGAATGAATGAATAAATAAATAAATAAATAAATAAAACAAAACAACCGTACATACCAGACAAGGAGAGTCAACACTGACCAAGCAATCCCTTAGGGGAAGGGGGTTTGGAAACACTCAGCCCTTGTTCCCACCCCCGCCACACTGCTGCGGTGTGTTAAGCGTACCTCTGCAATATTCTCAGTAGTTTTCTACTTTTGATGGGGTATTTCTTCTGCAGGTTCAGATAAGCCACATGAGTTCCCTTATCCATCAAGCTACTAAATGCTGTATGGTTTTCAGGCAGTTGCAGTAAAGAGCGCCAAATAAACATTCTGAAATAAAAATCTGATTTGAAATAAAGAAAAAAAAACTTGTTTTGAGTGAAACTGATTTAGAATGAGAGAATTTGAGGTTTACCTGTACTTTGTTGGATATTCTCCATAGCCTTTTAATAAGATTTGCAAACGTTTTTTATTTAATCCTTCAGACAATTCATTCTATAAAAAGATTGTATCATAAGTGACCATCAAGCAACTGAAAACATGGTAATCTAGTTCACGGTGACTTCCAAACTTTAGAACATAGCACACAAGACAGGCAGAGTGGCCCAGGCTGGCAATCTTAGCACTCAGAGAACAGGCTGCAGGATCATGAGTCTGAAGCCAGCCTGGACTACAGGGAAGATCTCGTCTCCAACAACAGTACACAACTGAAAACAATATACAGTGAGATACATTCATGCCCTTGACCCTGCCACACACACTTCCTCTCCTACCATCAAGTACAGCCATGAACACAGCGTATGAATCCACCCATATCACCCTCCTAACAAAGCGCCGAGCATGAAGACACCAACACAGCACAATGGGAGCTGACCGTAATGGGAGCTGACCGTCACTAAGTCAGAATCTGCTTTAAACGTTCTTTCCTGCCCCTAAGTTTTATAATTTAAATGCTTATAGAAAAAAATTATTAAAATTAATGTGAAATACACTAAGTGTTGCTGAGGATATGGAATAACTGGAACTCTCTCTACTGTGCTAGGAATATGAGTTACTTCAACAGTTTAGGAAAAACTGACAGTATTTACTAAGCAAACCTATGGTATATCAAGAGGCTAAGGTATGAGGCAGAGCACATACTTAGTACATATATGTAATGTGGAGTTCATACTTAGTACATATGTGTAAAGCAGAGTTCAATCTCCAATACTCACTCTTCCCAGCAAAGAGAGCATTATCACTGTGAGGCAAAGGGAAGGGAGTGGTAACATTCCATTCTTTGATGTGGGTGCTGGTAGCATGGGTGTATTCGGTTTGTGAAAATTCACTGTGTACTTCACACATGTATTTTATTGTCAACAAATAAGTTCCGTGAAGATAATGTTAGACATTTCTATTAATACTTATATTTTCTTTCTATTTCAAAGCAGAAAGAAACACTTAAAAAAGAAGGAAAACCATTTGGAAAACAACACGGGCAAAGAGATGGCTTGGTGTGCCGGTACAAGTGCTTGCTGTATGAGCTGGGTGCCCTGGGTTTGACCCTCGGAACTCAGTGGAGGGAGAGAACTGACTTGAAAGTCGTCCTCTGATCTCAACAAGTCCACACACGCATGCAAGCACGCATGCACGCACACATGCTCGTACTCATGCATGCACACAATTACTTAATTTTAAAACACGAAACTTCTTGAACTTTCTCTCAAGGCGACCCTACTATGGCTCCCTCCGAGGGGCACAATGAAAACTCCAGCGGGAGCAGCGGAAAGCACGCTTCCTGTTTCCCTGGTAACCTTCTACAGCAGCATTGTCTAACAGAAATACAACACGAGTCACAAATGGGACTTAAAACCTCCTAACAAGCACATTAATAAAAGCAAAGAGAAACAGGGAAAAAAATCGGTTTCATAATATAATAATTTATTTAACCCAACATAACCAAAATATCACTTTAACACAATCAATATAAAATCAATTCATTAAAAAAAAAATAAAAAATAAATAAATCAATTCATAAGACAGTTTATATTCTAGGCTTTCCTACTGTCTTACCACATGTGTTTTACACTTAAAGCATCTTTTTAAAATATTTATTTATTTAGTATGTACACATGTGAATGTGTGTGCGAGTGCACATGCGCATTCCACAACACAGATGAAAATCAAAGAATAATTGTCAGAGCTAGCTTTCTCTTTCTACTCTGGATTCCAAGGACGGAACTCTGCTGTCAGGGTTTGTTGGGTTTTGTTGAGACAGTGTCTCACTATGTGACCCAGGTTGATCCCAAAGTCACAATCCTGCCTCTACCTCATACATGCTGGGATTACAGGTATGTGCCACCATAATGGGCTACTACGTCACATCTTGATTCAGATTACCACACCTCAAATATCATCAGCCACACACCAGCCCAGAAATCACCAGATGAGCCTACAGCAGGGTCACAGAGAGCTGGAATTTAATTATAATGCTTTCTTACCTCTTTGTTTTCTAAATTACCCGTCAGGTCTTGCTTGAGTATTCTCGTTTGAATTTTGCTCTCTTTAGATCTTGCTGGCCGCTGCACTCTTCCCGACATTATTTTCATCTTAAGGTTACTGGATCGCAGGGTACTGCTAGGCAAATCTTCAATCACCTTAACCAAGGGAGGAGGCGGCTAAAAGAGGAGAAAAATGCCTCCATGTATTTATGTACCTATATGTACGTCTCTTCCACAGTATTCTTAGAGAGTAAGCCTCTTTTGAGAGGAGTCATCAACTTTACTTGAATGGCATGCTTTACTTTGTATACGGCATATGTCTGTCAAATTCCTTTAAAGAACAAATAAATACCCATGAATAACAGCAATAAGGAGAAGTTATTCCCAAAGGCGGCTCAAAACGGTATGACAGCAAACCACTGTCCACTTGCACGATGAAGTCAGCACATGACGGTGACGCAGAGAAGGCAGGGCTAGACAGATGTCCCGGGAGAATGCTGAGGACAGCACCTAACGGGCACGAGGCTCAAGCACAAATCAATCCCGGGGGAGCATGGGCCCCTGAACCATGTGAGGCCGAGGACTGTGTTCTGCACAGGTAAGGGCTGTCAGTCCTTTACCATGCCAACTGCTTCAGAGGGCAGCTCAGGCAACACCACCCAAGAGCTCATCTTTAGGGGGCCATCAGATGGGAAAATCTAACCATCAACTTACTTGAACTGAAATGACTCACTAGGACATTTTCTTCATAAATGGTACTCCTTTTGAAATCAAATGATCTTCTTTATTCAAAGGAAATGTGCAAATAAGGTCACCTGGGCTGAGTTCTAAAAACAAGTTACAGTGCCCACTTCTGTGATTTAATTTTTCATCTTGGGATGGATCAAAACAATTTGACCAAATTATGGTCCATTCTAAGTCTTTATTAAAGCCTCTATTCTGAAATTATTTCCCCTGCTGGGGATTCATCCTTGCCTTCAAGCACAATCTCCCCCAGGCCAGAGCCGGAGATGTGACTGGACTTACTTGGTTCCTCTCTGCAATGAATACATGGGATTCACTGACTTCATTAGAACAACATCAGAGATTCTCTAATGACAGAAAATGAGGTAAAACTCAGAAGAAAAGGGCACAGATGAGTCAAAGTTTGTACAGGAAAGGCAGCTGCACATTCACACAACAGCCACGCAGACACCAGACGATGTGCCCTAAATGTAAGAGACGACTGGACTTGGAGCTGGCTTTCCTTCACTGCACACTCAGGGTGCTAGGTGCAGAGCAGCCCAAGGGGGTGATGCACTCGGAACAGCTCTGCTCAGTCTTCTCCCACCTCCTCAGTCAGCAGGAGAAAATCAAATGAAGAGACTAAAGACGCTCAGCAAGAGCACTTCATATCCTGGCGATTTAAAAAAATAACATATATTAAATGTTCCAACACACAAAAAGCACAGAGCTATGGCATCTATAATGGAATATTTTATATAATATAGATTATATATAAGAACAAGAGATTATAATCCCATATGATAGGAAACACATACTCACAAACACACACACACATAAACACACATAATAGCTGAGTCTTGTCATTTCAAGTATATAATTATATAGAATTATATAATTCAAGTATTGAATTAATAGAAAAAGAATCACGGATTCCAGGAAAAAGTTACGGAGCCTCATCCACATTTCATAACTGACTTGTAAACCATAACCTTGCGTTGTATGTGTTCCTGTTTAAAGACACCTTACCTGAAATGCATTACTGACTTCCAATAACAGCACTCTAACTCGTGCCTAAATGAGCTTTGGATACACCATTCCTCAAGGTATGACACAGCCTTCTTGTGCTTAAGAAACCCAGGCTGTGCGTCAGCATTATTCTCGGGGGCCAGTCTAAATGGGAACACCACAGCAAAAAGACCCAAACTGTAACATGTAAACTAGGATTTTATGCAGACTTTGAAAGATACTTTGGCTACAGCAGGAGAGCTAAAACAATACAAGCCTGCCCTATTCCACCTCAGCTGGGACTCGGGAACAGGAAGGAAGCTACTAAGTAGTAGTAAGAGATGATAAGGAAGGATGGAGAGATGGCTCAGAGGTTAAGACCTGGGTTCGATTCCCAGCGTGCATGGCAGCTCACAACTGTCTGTAACTCCAGACATACATGCACAGGCAAAACACCAATGTGCACACACACAAAAAAAATTTAAAATCATTTTAAAAAATGATGATGAAAACATTATTTTAGAAAAACGTCATGCAGAAAATGGATTGATGGGAAGGGTAGCCACTGAAGACTGATTTTAGGAAATTTGTTTAAATTACTGTAACTTGGAATTAGTTAATAAAGACCAAGATGGAGAACAGGTAGCAAAGTCAGACAATAGACAGATAATAGCAGATAGACGATACGATAATGGACAGATGATAGACAGATACTAAGATGCTTAGATAGATAAGATGCTAGACAGACCCTAGCAGAGATGATGGATAGATACATGATAAGTGATAGATAAGAGAGATGATAGATAGACGATAGGTGGATAGAGATATATCTCAAATTTAAGAAATGTTCTGACGGAGCAGCGACTGGATTAGAAGAGAACAGAAAGGGCCACAGCACTCCAAGGTTTGTAACAAAGACCCCGGGACTCTTCTGGAAGAGATCAAGGGCGGCAGTGATGGGGTGAGCACCAAGCTGAGAACGAGCCCGGTGAGAAATCAGAGCTGGAGATGTAACTCTTCGGGAGCCAGGGAAGACATCCAGAAAAACAGATGTGTCCCAGAGAAGTTAGAAAACAGCACAGAAGGAACATTTCACTCTTGGTGACACAATACTGCAGTGCAGGGGGCAGATTCAGTTACTGGATGACATACCTTATTTATTTCTTGTGTTAAAGCCTGAACTGAATATATGTTCAGACTTCCATTTTCCATAATAGATGCTATGTACCGACCGTGTGGGCTAATTACTGATGAGCTAATTCCCTCTTCGACGCTCCCAATTTCAAAGAGAAGTTTACAAGTCTGTATGTTGACAAATCGCATAATCCCATCTTGACTGAGCACACCAAGAACCTGAATAGACAGAAATGATGGGACTGTAACACTTGAAAGCCCAACACCTAAAAGTTCATATACATAAAGAGAGACTACGTGTTTGTACACTTATACGCATGTCATGTAAATACATTTTAAAAGTAATGCATTCATTTTATATAATTTCTAGGAGGGCAGCTCAACTTCCAGTGAGTCATTACACATTTTAAAACCACTAATGATAGCTTGTGTGGATGTGTGTGACTCTGGCCACATGATATGGAACACACCCTGAGAAACTATGGAAGGCTTTGGCTTCCCCAGGCAGGCCACCTCCTCTGAGACACAGGGATCAGCTGCTGACCCTTACCTCCACACTGGCTTTCAGAGGGAGGAGAGGGGTGAAGGCTCCCCACTCTCTACCAATCTTCAGCTGCTCTAACTTCTATTTGGAGAATGGACTGGGATTATGGATTATATACAAGATTATGGAAGAGGGAAGCTAGTCTTTGAAGGGAAAATAATTTAAAGTCATATAACTTGAAAACATTACACCTATGGGCTAGGGGCCAACGGCTGCAAGCTATAACCGCATATGATTCTTTGACATTCCAGTGTCATGTTGTTGTATGGTGTCAACAAGAAAAGTGTGCTCTTTGACTGGCTGGCGGGCAGGGCACAGCCCTCCACATGTGCAGCAGCAGATGCAGGCTGTCTTGACAGCAACTTGGAAAGACCCTGTCTTTTTCTGTAAGTTTTACAATTCCAACCATATGAATGAATCTACAATTTAGAACTCTTAAGTAAAACAGATAAGGTATCCATGTACATACTGTATGTGTGTATAACTACATGAAACACATGAATTTAACTTTGAAATTCATGACTGTGACTGTCAATTTAAAATAAAGTTAGAGCAATTATTTATCAGTAATATTAAATAAAGAACACAAAATTTTGAATTCTTTTTTCAACTCTAGATTTTTCACACACAAAAAAATATACTTAACATTTTACGATTGTGTCAGTCATGCTGTAAGTTACATAAGAGCTGCTGGAGATGAAGCTGGGATGCAGTTGGGGTGGGGGCATTATGGAGAGATGGAGGGAGGTAGTGTGGGTGGACATGGCTAACAGACACTGTACAGATGTGGACTATTAAAAAAGAGAAGTGCTTGAACAACAGAGCCAACGTGGGTCTGAAAGCAGGCGCTGGCACTTCTGTTACTGACCTGATTGGAACCAGCATCGAAGCTATCGGGAAGGAATTCCAGATGGCGAACAGCTCGGACCTTAGTAGGCATCTGGATGATTCTGAAGAGCTGTGTGGCCTCCAAGCACCACAAATGCAGGTGGTTGGATTTGCCTCCAGCAGCCAAGATCCGGCCATCTCTACATTTAAAAAGCAGAACCGAAACAGTGAGGGGACACGAGCAGTGAGCTGCTTAGGAAGCAGTACCCCGCAGAGCTTCCTGTGAGTGAACTACCGTCATGCTGACCACGGGCGCCTCTGGCCACATACAACTACAGAACGCTGGGGACGTGGTTATGCTGCCGAGGAACAGAAGGTTACATGTGGCCAGGGGACCATACAGGGTGGCTCAGGCTTACTGAAGAGTCAGAACTTTTATCTATTGCCTTGAAGTATCAGCTTAATTCGTTGTTGATTTGTTGAATGAGTTATTAGTGGCTGAGGAACATTTACATTTTAAATACATTTTTTAAAAGATTTATTTGTTGGCCAGGTGATGATACACATGCCTTAAACCCATCACTTGGGAGGCAGAGGCAAGCAGACCTCTGTGAGTTCAAGGCCAGCCTGGTCTACAAAGTGAGTTCCAGGACTGCCCTTGAAAGCTACACAGAGAAACCCTGTCTCAAGAAACCATTTGTATGAATGTTTTGCCTGAATGTTTGTATGTGCACCATATATATGCCTGGTGCCCTTGGAGGCCAGAAGAGGGCTCTGGACCCCCTGGAACCGGAGTCAACGGTAGATCTGAATCACCATGTAGGTGCTGGGAACCTGTGTTCTTTGCAGGAAGAAGGCAAACAAAGAAATGAACTTGACGCCAGCAAGAGCGAAACTGTACAGCTTCAGCAGAGGCCACAGAAGCTGGGAAGAAGACTTGCTCACTGAATGACAGGAAGAAACCAACCAATGCAGGAAGGTCTGGAGAAATTCTCCATGTGCCAGTAAAAGTGCAGAGGGAGAGACTAAGAGACCACTCCAGTATGAGGAGAGCAGAGAGGAGGAGGAGAGGGAGGCCTGTGGCAGGTGACAAGGCAGGAGTGTGGATTTTACTGAGTGCAGCGCAAAGTCCAGAAGGAATGAATAAGAAAAGTGATGTGACCCAGCGTAATGGGGAGCTAACTCCACTCTAGGAGTTTGGCAGAGACACATTTAGGAAGCAGGAATAAATACAGAGACCAACAGGTCTATTACAGTCTCTGAAAGAGACTAGGGTGGCTTGGATTAGGGTAAGAATTCTATGCCAGTGAACAAAAACCATGACAAATTCCATACACAGTTTGGTAGAGTTGGTGAGATTTCCTAAGGCCTAAGAAGTGGGGAAATTCAATAAACCATCTCCTAGTCATCCACTGGGCCTGGAAAGGTTTATAAAGAATGACCAGCCCAACCAGGAGGGCCCCTGGCATGCAGGGTTTCAGACCATCATTTAAGACCACATCAAACTCACTCGTTAGAGAAATAGGCTTTGTTTGTAGGCTTGGAAGAATCTGGAACACTTAGACATACCAGAGAGCCCAGCAGCTCTGGCAGTATCACAGATGACCGAGGCAGTATCAAAAGGATTCAAAACAAATCTGAAGAGGGTCCCACTGGTCAGAAATGAGAGAACCGGACGTCACTAAAACTCTTACCTACCATGGCCTGAAACTTCCAAACAACAGTAAATCCATGAGTTTGAAAAGATTAATGATCAGAAAAAAGAGTTCAATGGCCACTTGGAAGATAAACTAATAATAAACTAATGCATTACTTTGAAAACTGGTTTAAAAGAGAGAGAGAGAAGCACTACGGGGGCTGAGACAGGAGGATTGCGGTATGCCATGAGTTTAAGGTACGCCTACGCTATGGAGTAAGACCCTGTCTCAAAACAAATACAAACAAACAAAACCCAAAAGAACAACAAAACAACAGAGGAAACGAGGGGTGGGGACCAATTTGCCCTTCCACTATTTCCCGTAAGCTATGTCAAAGAACAAAAGGCAGCAACACGAGGACATTTGCTCTTATGGTTTCTAACTTGTAAGTGAACAGCACCAGAAGCAGACGTGAAGGAACTAGTGAGTGAGGGGGCGTTACAGAACTAAAGCTATTAATAAGCCAAGGGTGAAAGAGCTAGAACAGCTAATAAACCAAGCAAGGGCAGCAGAACTGCACGGCATTACTGTTCTAGTTCCTCCCACCACGCTGGGGGAGGCTGTGATTACAAATTCCATCCAAGTCCCCGGACAGTGGCTGCTCCTGATGAAGGCACACACGCCGCTATGTCTTCCTCCCTTTACCTCAGCCAGGCCTCGTTTTCAGGAAATATAGGGGTAAGCAGTGTGCAGGGATGCAGACGACAAAGACACTGAGCACAGAGCATGATTACATTACAGAAACAATTGTTCTCACACCTTCCCCCCAACGTGTGTGCGCACGTGAATGTGTGTGTGTATGTGTATGTGTGTGTGTGTGTGTGTGTGTGTGTGTGTGTGTGTGTGTGTGTAGCTATAGGTGCATGTGGAGGCTGAAAGATTCTCTCTCTCTGAAACGGGCTCTCCATAGCCTGGAACTCACCACAACAGCGAGGCTGGCTGGCCAACGAACCCTACAGACCTGCTTCTCAGCTACTTCCCAGTGGTGTGATTACCAGAGTACGCTACCACAGCTAGCTTTATAAAACAACAACAACAACAACCCATGGGTTTTAAGGATTGAATTCAAATCTCCAAGTCCAAGTTTACTAATTGAGCAATTTACCCAGCCCCTCTACAAGAAAACTACAAGGAAAAAAGTTGAGCTGCACCAACCCACTGAGATGTGTGAAGCTTGCCGTGCCCCTAACTGGAGCACAGCTGTCATCAGAACCAGATACTGGGCAAATCACAGACATCAGAGCAATGTCTATATGACAATCTTAAGGAACGCTTGTTAATTTATAAAAATGATAATCATAGTATGCTATGTTCCCCAAAGGCAGAAATACACATGGAAATATTCACCAACGAAATGATACAGTAAGCTTTGCTCCTGAATAACACAACAGAGGATAGAAGAGAGACAGAAACAGGACCAGAATCACAGCTGGTGAGTCCTCAGCAGTTCATACATTCCTCCATTTTCATATACACTTCAAAGTATGCACAGCAGCCGGGCAGCAGTGGTGCACACATTTAATCCCAGCACTCGGGAGGTGGGGTAAGCCAGTGTGGTCTATAGAGCTAGTTCTAGGACAACTAGAGCTACAGAGAAACCTGTCTTGAAAACCAAAGTTTGCATAATAAAGTAAAGCAAAAAGTCTGCAGATCACATCGAATTCTGGAGGAATTTTTTCCTCAAGATTCTGAATGAAAATTTAGAATCTTTTAATAGAAGTTAAATTCTTTAAAATGCCCATTACCTGGTCACAGCAAACACTTTGTATAGGATGCTAGAGCCTTCAGGTGGAGCTGGCAATTGGTACTTGCAAAACAGAGTATCACACTCCCAGGCAAAGATGGAGTTGTCTTTAAAACAGCTGAGGATCGTGTTACTGAATGGGAGAAAGAAAACCTAGAGACAGAGAAGAACACCTGTCACTTTGGGTCCACACAGTCCTCTTAAATTTAAAACTATACACAGTCATTTTCTCTCTTCTTATAATGGAGAAAATACATTTTAATATATGATAGCATAATACCAGTATTCATAAGCTATAAGTAACAAAAATAAATGAAAACCCCTTTCAACTAAAACATTGACTACAATGATGAAATACACAAAATTCGAAATAACAATTTAAAATTTGTCAGCTTATATTTAAAAATTCTGATGAAAGCCGGGCGGTGGTGGCACACACCTGTAATCCCAGCACTCAGGAGGCAGAGGCAGGTGGATCTCTGTGAGTTTGAGGCCAGCCTGGTCTACAGAGCTAGTCCAGGACAGGCTCCAAAACTACAGAGAAACCCTGTCTTGAAAAAACAAACAAACAAACAAACAAACAAAAAAACAAAAACAAAAAAAATTCTGATGAAAATTAGGTACCTCTGAATCAAATGTTTTACAACCAGTAAACCTATTTATATACATACACAAATTACACATGTATTTACGACTATATATAGTCGCCTGCCTATTGTCCCACAGATGTACCGAAGATGAAAAGTTTATGTTACCTAGCAGCGTGTCGTAAAGCTGTAGCACAATTCACTACTCAAATGTCTGTGATGATGGCGGGCGGGGTCAATAGACCTGCAGTGCCGGTTATATTCAGGGAATCGTGACGTACAGGACCTAACATGGTAATAATAAGTGATGCTTCTAGTTCACACATCTACACTGCCTTTAATCACTACTTCAGATCATAATCCTCCCACTTTTTTTTTAAGTGTGCTGTTTCACACTGGCAGCAGCTTTAGACATCTCATGCTCACATGTTTCATGATTACATAAGAGTCCTCACAGAGTGACCGACCTGCACCGTCTAGACTGTGTAAGTATGTTCCCATGTTCACACAACAAAACCGTTCAACATGCATCTCTCAAAACAACCACATCATTCAGGGATTATGATCCTATATTCAGATGAACACTATTAAAAACATTAACCACAGGGTTGGAGACTTAGCTCAGTGGTAGAGCACTTGCCTGGCAAGCGCAAGGCTCCAGGTTCAATCCTCAGCTCCAAAAAAAAAAGGAAAAACCAAAACTAGCTAAATAAATAAATAAATTTGCCGGGCGGTGGTGGTGCACGCCTTTAATCCCAGCACTTGGGAGGCAGAGACAGGCGGATCTTTGTGAGTTCGAGGCCAGCCTGGACTACCAAGTGAGTTTCAGGAAAAGGTGCAAAACTACACAGAGAAACCCTGTCTGGGGAAAAAAAAAAAAGAGAGAGAGAGAAAGAAGAAAAAAAAAAAGAAAAGAAAAAGAAAAAAAACCCATTAACTACGCTAAAGAACCTTACATGTTAGTGGAAGCCTAGGGTGAGCTCTGTCACAGTCTGCTACTAGACAAGATAATACAACACACCTCAAAAGCCTTAGAAGCATCCCTCCTGGACTAGCCAATTAATTTATAAGAGTAAGTCCTCTGGGGATAACTGAAAAAGTGAAGATAAATGTAAATATTATGTATACAAGTAAAATGAAAGTATATCAGAGATGTAGTTTACTTAATGGACAACTGAGGGAGTCCATTGATAGCAGGGCTGAGAATGGCATCTTTGACCTATTTCCCACTTTTCTGTCACACAAGCTTTAACCAGTGTCTCTTGTCGAATACAAAGTTCTACTAGGGTTAAGGGTGTGGCTGTGGTTCAACAGCAGAGTGACTGTCTAGCATGCCGGAGGCCCCTGATTCCATCCCTAGCACCCCAAAACAAAAAGCAAAACACTGAAACTGATCACTGACAGCCCCAATATAACTCTCTGAATCTATCTTCATAAAACGTGGGCGCGTGTGTGTGTGTGTGCATGTGTGCGTGTGTGTGCGTGTGTGTGCGCCACACATAGACATGCATATGGAATAAAGCACTATGAAACGTAACAGTCAAGGTCATTGTCAATAAGACACACAAAAGCCTAACTAAAGAACGTAAGATGCCGACAGAGCCCGACGGGAAGGGCCGGATCCTAACTTGTGCTCAGCTCACATGGCCACAGGCCGTCCCTGGACCTTCTGACACAGACTCACTATGTGAGAAGATTTACAACACGGTCTTAGAGAATCTGCAATGAATATATTACAACCCATAATGAACACATTAAGACACTTTCAAAACCAGTGTCAAAAAGTGACTTCAGAAAATTTGTATTTTAATTAGCAGTCATTTTTTTGTAGAAAAGTAATAAAGTTTATTTCTACTGGGAGAAGCAAAGGCTTAAAAGTTAATGAGCATCAACTGCTATTTTAGGTGAATAGCTGTGATAAGATTATTGCCAGCATGATTATTCATTACCAGATTTGTGATTTTAATTGCTAGATTTCAATGATTATAAAATTGTTCCTAATGAAACATGTCATTATTATTTAGATAATGTCATCTCCTGACAACATTAAGAGCTTAGGAAAAAAAACTCCAAAAACTTAATGAAATGCATAGGAGGGGACAACTGAGCTCCAGGGGCTGGACTCGCCTCCTCGTGGACTATGAAAACTCAAGCCTTCTGCATTTGCTATCTTCTCTTGCCATGACAAAAGACGGTTGGCTAGGTAATTTGTAAGGAAGCAAATGCAGTTAGCTCGCAGTTCTGGAGGCTGAGAGCGCAGCGCTGCTCCTGCTGGGCTCTGCTGAGTCTCTGGTGGCATCACCACGCAGCACCACAGTGGCAGTGCGGCAGACGGAGCCATCGTGGAGACACCAGGAAGCCAGAGGCTTTCTCTGGAATTCTGTCTCCTTCCTTTCTGCCTTCCCTTCTTTCTCTCAGGGTTCCTAAGAACACTGAATCTTCTCAGGCAGTGGTTCTCAACCTTCCTGATGCTGCGACCCTTTAACACAGTTCCTCATGCTGTGGTGACCACCAACCATAAAATTATTTTCATTGCTACTTCGTAATCATAATTTTGCTACTGTTATGAATCGTAATGTAAATATCTGGTATGCAGTGTATCTGATATGTGACCCCTGTGAACCGGTCATTCAACTCCCAAAGTGGTTGTGGCCCACGGGCCGAGACCCACCACTCTAAGGGTAGACTATCTTAAAGGTTCTGTTGGGCACCAACACGAGCACATCTGGACACATTTCCAGCACACATCTTTGGGAGACAAGCACACCCAACCCAGCATTTGCTGGTCAGTTTGAGGAGGTGTATGAAGGTTTATCAAAAATTAAGAAATTCCAGCCTTCTCTGTGGTAGAAATCTTGCCTACCATGTGCAATACTCTGTGCTTGATCCCTAGCACCAAGAAACTAAAAGACAGACTCAAAGCCAAAGATGGCAGCACATTCCTGTAATCCCAGCATGCCAAGGCTGAGGCAGGATAGCAATTAAGAACAGCCTAGGCTAAATAGTGAGACCTTATTTCAAAAACCAAACCAAAACCAGAACAACACAACAATCCAGGACAGTAATAGTAACAAAATGGAAGCCAGGCGTAATATTTTACAGAAATATTAAGGAGTGTTCACTGTATAGAGACTAGACATATAAGAACCTTCATTGTGAACCATTTTCTGACAGATGTCATGAAGGATTTTCCCATATTTATTGAACAAAAGTAATCATGGATACAGGATATATTCCCAACTCCTAACTGAAGAACTGAATGTAACTCAGCATCACAAGAACCCTGAGTTACTAATCTGAAGAGGTGTAACTAGTTTGCCTCTGTAATTTAAGCAGAACCTTCATTGACATTGATGATACAGACTCGCAAAGAAACTTTGGGCCTGTCACTATGACGTAAATCATAATGGCACCTTTAATCTAAAAGCATGTCCCACTATGTGTTTCTGTGACAGGTTCCAATTAAATCACATACAGTACTATGGACTGCTTTGCAGTACTCAGGTTTGGAGTCAGAGCACAACCATTTTATAAGCTATGTGACACTGGACGAGTTACTTAATGACTCTGAATTTCAGTTTTTCCTTTTGGAGAGCAGGATGCCTTTTAGGGCTATTTAAGATGAAAAATAGCTAATAAGCCAGTCCCGGTGGAGCGTGCTTGCATAACCGCAGCACTTGGGAGCCTAGGGCAAGAAGGTAAAGAGCTGGAGGCCAGCTGGACTTCAAGCTCTAGACCAGCCTCAGCTGCACAGCCAGATTCTGTCATAGAAAGGAAGGAGGGAAAGGAGAGTTAGCTGCATGCTAAGCTTTCAGCAACTGGCATCTCTTACTACCTGTTTCCATTCTTAGTTTAAGATGAGGTTCTCACTAAGTTGCCTAGGCTGGCTTTGAATTCAAAATTCCCCAGAGGACTGGTTCTATGGGTAAAGGCACTTGCCACCAAGCCTGATGACCTGAGTTCAATTCCCAGGACCCATGTGGTAGAAGAACAAACTGACTCCTGAAAACTGTTCACTGATTTCCACGTGGAAAGCTTGTGCATGTGCATGTACATGCAATAAATACATGGATGCAAAATCTATTTTAAAAATACTGCATTATATTTAAAAATTCATCCTGCCTCACTCAGCCTCTGGAGCATTTGAGATGAGGGTGTGCACCACTGTGCCTGGCTGACTTTTAATTGCTGCTATACTACACAGAAAATGTGGAAAGAAGTTTGGGGTGGCAGTCCTTCAAAGCACCTCAAGAGGCTGGCTGGAGGCACAGCTCCTCCCTCAGCAGGGAGGGCATGGGACTAACGCATGGCCCTAGGTTCACCCCCACCCCACCCCAGGAAAGAGTCCACAACACCAAGAACAACAAAGAATGCTGGACTTAAAGGTCCACGGTCACTTTTCTGGATGTCTTAGGAGCAGAGACTTGGCGTCATTCAGACTTGGCGTCATTACCACCTTGGGAAGGTGCTACAAGACGATACCTACCACAACAGGATGTGGTCTGGCCAGCAGTGCATCCTCGGATACATTTATGCTCCGGGCTGTGACAATTCAGTTCACATCAGGCTGCCAGTTAATTAAGGTCAGATCATCTTTTGATATAAACTGAATTGAACACCTCTAATTTTTAAAATTATTAGTAAATAATTGTATACCTACAGCTTAAAAGAAAAAATTGTTAATATCTAGATTTTAAAGAATACATCTAGAGCTGGGCTGTGGTGGTGTGCACCTTTAATCCCAGCACTTGGGAGGCAAAGCCAGGAGGATCTCTGTGAGTTCAAGGCCAGCCTGGTCTATAGAGCAAGATCCAGGACAGGCACCAAAACTACACAGAGAAACCCTGTCTTGAACTGTCCCTCCCCCAAAAAATACATCTAGAGAGAAGGTCAGGGTGCAGCCCAGTTGGTGGAGAGCTTGTCTACCATGCATGAAGCCCTGGGTTAAAGCTCTAGCACTGTATAAACTGGGCTATATCCCTGTGATCCTAGCACACTGGAGGCAGAAACAGGAAAATAGTGAGTTCAAGGCCAGCCTGGGCTATGTTAACTTGCCCCAAACACATACATACATACATACATACCAATTTTACTAAGCACTATGTAAAGTACTGCATATATTATCACCTCAAACACTGAAGTCAAGTCTGAGGTAGGCACAGTTACTATTCTGATCTTACACTGGCTAAAATACCATGTGGAGAAGATTACCAGGAATCTACCCAAGCCTTCTTGTAAGAACTATCAGAGGACAGGAACAAGGTAAACAGTGATGGAACGGGAGGACCAGTGCAGGCTGTGAGGCCTTTCCCGAGGCGACTGATCTTTAAAAACTGATATCACAGACAGGCAGAGTGGGAGGGGCACCGTGTTAGATGAAAGGTGACATCATGATATTAACGTCACAGTGAAAGGATCATCAGTGTAAATAAAGGCCCTGTTTAAATTACAAAATCAAAACCTGGAATAAGAATATCCTGACAGTTAAAGTTTGATCAGAATTAAAGTTTTATTTTGAAGACTGGGTTACATTTAGCTTCCATTTCCAACACTGTACACCAGGAACAGAAACTATTCGGCCATCTCCAAATTTTGCATAGTCCAGGAGCGGAGAATATTTTTTATTATTTATTCATTCTTTTTATTTTAATGGCTGGCCTGTAACTGGCTACACAGATCAGGCTGGCCTTAACTTGAGGCAATCACGTGGCCTCCTGAGTGCTCAGATTTCAGGCACAGGCTGCATAGCAGGCCATTTTACATGTCTAAACAGTTTCATGTTAAAGGCTATATAATCTTGGTTTCGTATTGTATTTATTTTTGTGCACGAGTGTTTTTGTGTGTGCACATATGTGACGGCACACACATGGTGTAAGAAGACAGTTTGCAGAAGTCAGTTCTCTTTTTCCATCCTGGGGGCCCCGGGAACAAATTGAGGTCATCAAGCTTGGTGGTAAGTGCCCTTTCTTGCTGAGCCGTCTTGCTTGTCCAACTAGCTCTTTTGTAAAGAAAGAGTTTGCTGGTAACTTATAGACTACGGGATCCTATTATTTTGCAATATATTTACATGCATGCATCACGGTACACACGCCATCTCTCTCTCTCTCTCTCTCTCTCTCTCTCTCTCTCTCTCTCTCTCGCTCGCTCGCTGGATTCTCATACCACTAAAATCTGGAGACGTTTTTCACTAAGCGTCTGCGTGGCCAAGTGGTGTTCACACTGGTGTCCATGCTAAGAGCAGAAGTCTACAGTCTCTGTCCACAGCCATCTACAGTCTCTGTCCACAGCCGTCTACAGTCTCTGTCCACAGCCGTCTACAGTCTCTGTCCACAGCCGTCTACAGTCTCTGTCCACAGCCATCTACAGTCTCTGTCCACAGCCGTCTACAGTCTCTGTCCACAGCCATCTACAGTCTCTGTCCACAGCCGTCTACAGTCTGTCCACAGCCATCTACAGTCTCTGTCCACAGCCATCTACAGTCTCTGTCCACAGCCGTCTACAGTCTCTGTCCACAGCCGTCTACAGTCTGTCCACAGCCGTCTACAGTCTCTGTCCACAGCCGTCTACAGTCTCTGTCCACAGCCGTCTACAGTCTCTGTCCACAGCCGTCTACAGTCTCTGTCCACAGCCGTCTACAGTCTGTCCACAGCCGTCTACAGTCTCTGTCCACAGCCGTCTACAGTCTCTGTCCACAGCCGTCTACAGTCTCTGTCCACAGCCGTCTACAGTCTCTGTCCACAGCCGTCTACAGTCTCTGTCCCACAGCCGTCTCCCCCAGGGGCTCCCGCTCCTCGCTCCGCTGTGGGGTTGAAATTCAATTTAAGTGCTGAAGCAATTAAAGAAGAAAAGACCTACTAAGACATTTGGTTCATGTCCCTAAGGAATATGCTGGCTACAACTTCCATCTCCTTTTTAATTATTAAAAGCACGCTGAAGAACTCTGGGACTTCCATGGAGACCGTCTGATCAGTTTTTGGTTGACATGCACTATTAGCTCCTCATGTTAATAACGAAGAGAATAAAGGCAACACCACATTACAACACAGCCTAATAAAGCAATTGACCTCACAGGAGACACAGATACTCTAAAAATAGTAGTTAGCTAATCAGAGAAAAAACACTAAACACGGAAAGCAAAATAAAATACTCTTTCAAAAGGTAGTATATGTACACATGGGATACTAATTAGTGATTAAAAGGAACAAAATACATAAAACAGGCCTTAAAGAAATTATGACCAAATAGTTTAATTTATGAGTTTTATAATAGAAAAACCAAACCGTAGTAAAAAATATCAGAAATACCCATGAAAGGCTATGATGATAAGCAGTGAAGGGAAAGACACAGTGCCCACTGCAAAGTGGCTTCCTACATACTATGTAGTTATGAACTGAGAAACAAACATGAAGGAACGTAATAAAATAAAAAGAATTCAATGCATGTGATTGTTGGCTCTATCCAAATGGACTTTCAAGTTAGTATTTGTGCATGCAATACTGCATCCGGGTTTGTTCTGAGCACGCCACCCTCCTCTACCCACCCTTCAGTTCACGTGTGGCCAGTCACTCTGGTAATTAAATGTTAGTGACAGTGACTTCACAGACCTTGCTTTATTTTGGCTTTCCCTCTAGACACCTAAGAGGATGTATGTTAAATGTTTTGGTCAGCTTACTCCTTAAAAAGTTTGGCTTCACTATGCAGAGATTTTACTCTCATGTAATTTTTTTCCTCTAAATTTAAGAAGCAGGGGCCACTGCTACCAACAAAAGTCACAAGACAGCTACAACTTACTGTTTGGTTAAGATGAGATAGTTGTGAACCCAAATAATAGTAGGAATAACCTGGATTAATTAAATGAACACAATGCTGTCTGTACCACTTTGACTATTCCCATCAGGTGAGCGGCCATCATGGAAGAGCCAACTCAATATAGACTTAATTTAGTAAGTTCTACATGTGAAAAAAAAAAAAGAATCCTCAATAAAAAGAACATCTCCTTTGTGGGAAAAAAAAGGAAGAAAAGAAAGGACATGATGAAAATTTATCAGGCAACAGTAAAGATCACCCCACACAGGTCACAAGTGTACACAACTGTCACACTCACCAAATGATGTAGAGATATTTTATATGTAAATATTCTATCAACAAATAATTCCACCATGATCGATTTAATGCAGGCTTAAGTACTTAAGTACAATGATGTTTGCATTTAAATTTAAATTTACTTTAAAATACACAAATAACAATCAATGACCAGAGGGAAAGATGATCAATCATACACTAACATGTAACAAATTGCACAGTATAGTAACATGTTAATGAATGACTCTAGATGATAGGTATCCGTGTTCAATATGAAATTCTTATAAATCTGCTGTATGTTTAAAGTTGTTGATAGCAAAACTGGAAAAGGGTTCACAACTAAAACATTTTAAAATCTGTCACTTTCCACGGTGGCAGTTTCACAGCTATAATAATTTAAAAGAAGAATTCCGGCGTTCTGAGTTAATCCCGACTCTCTACTCTGCCTGTGTTGTGAGATCACAGTTACTGAAGACACAAAGAATCATTGATTCCACCCCCCTGAATCCCGTGACCAAACACCTGGTGGGAGAAAGACAAAGCAAGACACTGTGGCTGACCTTCTGTATCCCCACAGACTGGCGGATGTTCAGCTTTCTTTTCCTCTGGAAAGTATCCAAGTCCCAGAGCTGAGCTGTGTCTGAGGAAGTAGTGATGGCGTATCTTCCGGACGCATGCACAGAGATCGAACACACTGACGACTCATGTCCTCTCATCCAGCTAACCAGCTCCTTGGTGACTGCAGTAACAGTGAGATTGTTATGTGTAAAGCATCACTCACTGATAAACAAAACACTATACATAAACACTATTCATGCCGGGCGCTGGTGGCACACGCCTTTAATCCCAGCACTCGGGAGGCAGAGCCAAGCGGGTCTCTGTGAGTTCGAGGCCAGCCTGGGTTACCAAGTGGATTTCAGGAAAAGCGCAAAGCTACACAGAGAAACCCTGTCTTGAAAAACCAAAAAAACACTATTCATGGGCTAATCCAACTAATGGACAGGGATACAAAGGCACCTCCTTTAACACTGGCCAAGATGGGAGCCTGTGGGTAACGTTTACCACAGGGGTGTCAATAACATACAATCACGGATACTCCCTGGGAGACCTACTGAGGATAAGAGTCGTCTCAGTGAGGACTAGAGCTTGGGTACCGTCCCATGGTAACAGCTTTATGTTGCAGTATGGCACATCTGCATCTGTTTTACAAATAGTTTGAGACTATAGTCTATACACAGGAAAAAGGGAAGTGACTAGATAGGGCTGTAGCAATCCAGACCAAAAAGCGGGCTTAAACTAAGAAATTGGCAAAGGAAAAACGGAGCAAATTCAAAAGCTAACAATGCTGGAGAAATACCGTAAACACACTGAGCTATGAGCTCCAGTGGTCCCAGCTCAGCTATACAGCAGCTGCTGATGCTGTTACATCCTGTGATAATGCACAAAGAAGAATAGGCTTAGCACAGTGAGGGAAAGGACAAACTTGATTTAAATAACTAAGTTTGCCAGGCACAGTGACACACACCTGTCACCTGAGAGCACTTGGGAGGCTGAGGCAGGGGTTGACTGTAAGTTTCAAGTCAGCTTGGACAGCATAGTGAATATGAGGCCATTTCTGACCACACAGAGAGATCCTATTTCAAAAGAAAGAAAGAAATCAAGCCACACAGATAATAAAAGGAATTGAAATGAACTTGGGCCAGGCGTGCCAACTCAGAACAGGGCAGGCTAAAGCAGAGGAGCTGAGTCTGAAGCCTGGGCTCCACAGCGAATTCCAAGTCAGCTGGGACTACACAGCAGAACTCTATTTCAAGACATAAATAAATAACTACTAATAAAAGGTTTGACTTTGAAGTAGTTGTGTGTGTGTGTCTGTGTATGTGTGTGTCTGTGTATGTGTGTCTGTGTGTGTGTGTGTGTGTGTGTGTGTCTGTGTCTGTGTATGTGTGCGCGCGCAGAGAAAACAGTCTGGTAAAGCAAACAGCATTGCCACTGAGGAACTAAATCTGAGTTTTGTTTTATCCTCACACTTGTGTGAATGTTTCTAAATTGTCAATATCATATCACTTTTGTGATCCAGATTCTTCCTCGCAGAAAAAGTGGAAGTGAGGAGAGAAAGTGAGCAAAACAGAAATCTTGGAAACGTTAAGATACAAAGCAGGTCAGAACTGAAGACAGAGCAAGGAGTTCCTTGGGAAAACAGCAGTTTCCCAACACCGGCCTAATGCCCGCGACTGCTCTCATTCCTTCCTCTTGTTCTGCAGTGAAATGTGAAAAGGGGAACACTGTGAGCTTTTCATAAGCTACAATAAACCACCACTTTTCAATTCACTACTGCCCCTCTCAGGCTAGGCTGTAAAATTTCCCCTTTTTTATGAAGTGCAACTTTCTTTCTGCCATTGAGTAGAAAATTAAGAGCTAGGCATTGACACTGTAGTTCTTGGCCCAGAGGTGGAGCCTGTGAGATCTGTCCCTCAGGATAGCATGGCCAGTGGTGCCACTGTCAGGCTTCTCTAGGCAGCCATGTTGTCGAGGTATCAGGGGTGCGGCAGCTTCCCCGTCATTTCTAGGAGACTTGGTCTCCTATCAGACTTCCTGGTCAATCCCAAGGTTTGTTTGTTTGACTGGTTGGTTTTTAGAGACAGGGTTTCTCTGTGTAACAGCCCTGGCTGTGCTGGAACTCACTTTGTAGACCAGGCTGGCCTTGAATAGATCTGTCTGCCTCTGCCACTCGAGTGCTGGGATTTTTTTAAAATATGGATTATGGGAATTGAACTCAGGTCCTCATGCTTACAAAACAGGCACTATACTACCTGAGCTCTCTCTCCAGCTTCAATCCCAAGTTTTGGTTTTTTGTTTTGTTTTGTTTTTTGAGGCAGGGTTATTTCTGTGTTGTTTTGGTGCCTGTCCTGGATCTTGCTCTGTAGATCAGGCTGGCCTTGAACTCACAGAGATCCTCCTGGCTCTGCCTCCCAAGTACTGGGATTAAAAGCGTGCACCACCGCTGCCCGGCTCAATGCCAAATTTTAAGTGCTACTGAGAAGCTGGACAGCAGGTTGAAGACCAAAACAATCTGGGGGCTTATGACCTTGGCAACTTGGGTCTTGTTATTGTGGGGTAAGAGGCACAGGAGTCATCATTTATTAATGGATGCTGGGAGGAAGCAGGGTTTGCCACAGACAGACAGAAAAAGATGACTAGGAAGCTGGGAACTGGAGATAGCATCTAAGGAACTTACTGGGGTGTGGTGTTCAATGAGAGAGACTAGACTATACAGAGATGGATGAAGACAGAAGAAAATGGTGGCTTGCAAAGACACTAACAACAGACATACACAAAGACTTAATTTCTTAAAGAATTTTTGTCCCAGCAGTGCTGACTGGATTTCTAGACACTACTAAAAAAGATAGTTATTTCTGCTTATTTGCATGTGGAGTACAGCATAGACATTTCAAGCTTGAATTCTGGTTGCTTTGTTTTATATAAACCTAGGACAATGGTCACATTATCTTGCTACCTATATCTTTTTAAATATTATATACCATCAATTATTTAGTAACAAAAAATAAATCAAATTTTTTTTCTTTTCACTTCTGATTGGTTTGAAGAATAAGGGGTTTAATCTATAATACTCCAGAATGCCAACTTAAAAAATATATGTAATGTGATATGAAATATATAGGATTTTGTTTTGTTTGTGTTTTTTGTGGGGGTAACTGTATAGTAAGGAAATTTGGCCTCAAAAGATAGGTCTTGTTTTTGTCCAAACTCATGGGAAGTAATCCTGGAACTCCTGGAGTTTCCCACATGACAGGAATATCTTTATTATTCAGTCACCCCTTAGCCACAGATAAATGGCTTCTGTTAAGGACTCAGAGAAAGACCAGCAACATTAACAGACTGAGTATCAGGAAGGCAGGAAGACTGGAAACAGAATTCATCCACATAGGCCCGGTGATAATGGGGTGAGAGATGTTACCGTCAGATTGCCCTCACATCTACACATAGGCAACAATTCAATTAATTATGTCTGTGTGATGGAGCCTCAGTTAAAACTCTTGACACCAAAGTTAGGGCATGTAGATGCGGGGAGGGAGCTCATCACAGCAGACAATGGAAGTGTTCTTTAGAAGCCTCCCAGATCCTATCCTATGCATCTCTCCCACTGGCTGGCTCTAATGTCTACCCTATATTAAGACAATACTTTCTTAAGTTCTGCTGAGTTTTCTAGGTTATTGAAACTGAAGGTGGTTGGAAACACCAACTCTGGGAGCAGCTAACATGAAGTAAGAATGGTCCTTGGACCCCGGGCTTGTGGCAACCTGAAGTGAGAGCAGTCTTAAACGGACTGCTCCCGAGACTACCCAGCCGGTAAGGGCCTCGCAGTGTGCTAGTCTGTACTTCACTTCAAAGGACAGAGGACTTCTTACCTGTATCAAAACATTTAATGGAGTAGTCAGCTAATGCCACAAGGAACTCAGACTTCCTACGAAGATTAAAGGCCAGGGCTGTGCAAGCTTGTGCTGTTCGCTGGACGAGAGTAAACCTATTGAGAAACAGCTGCATTAGTACCAGAAATTCTACCAGTGATCACAAACTTTACAGTGGTGGAGTCCTGAGAGGAGAAGACGAGACCTAGAAGACGGTGGGCCAAAAATAGATAGGAAGGTCTACGAGACGCACTGTGAAAAATGAAGGCATTCCCCTCACGTGTAAGTGCCACGGTTAGTTACCTCTCAGGGATCAGACTTAGGAGACTGGGTTCTACTTTTGCAGACGGGACGACATTGCTGTTTCTGATAATTGAGCACAGTGGAATTACAACTGTCTTTTGGTTAGATGTTTGTGGAAGCAATGGCAATTGACAGACAGGGGCTGAGGAGAAAGGTGATTGTCTGTAAGCTCCTACAGAAAACATCAGCCAGAGACACCAGCACCCAGCGGAAAGGGCACATGGGAGAGGCCATGCCAAGCCAAGAGAGATGTGGCATGCGTTACACAATGGGAGGAGAAAAGGATCGGCGTTCTTAAGTGTAAAGGAAGACAAGAACAGGAATCCTAAGTGTCTGATGTGATTAAGTAAAATAATGCACTGTGAGTTCTTAAGAGAGAGCTTGGCGCATAAATTAGAACTTCATTTACAAAACATTATGCTTCCGAGCTTAGGAAAAAGGGTAAGAAGGAGCTTGAGGATAGGGAATCTTAAATCTTATCCTAAAGATGTTGAGTTCAAGGCCCCTGTACAAAATTTAGAGCCCTGCTGTCCAAAAAAATACTACACGGGCCATATGTGTAATTTAAAATTTTCTAGAAGCTATGTTCCAGTAACAAAAAAAGATACAGTTAATTTTCATATCGAAAGCCCAAATAATCAAATATTCCATTTTCTTCTTCATACTAAGCCTCCAAACTCCAATGTGTATTTTAGCATTACACTTCCAATGTATCCAGTCGCTTTTCAAAGGCTCAAGAGCTGTCCTCAGCTAGTGGCTATCAGGAAGCTCTGCACAAGAGTAATTCTAGAAATAAAATCTGAGTCTATAGCATGTGCGTGACCTCTGGTCATGCAAACACTCCAGGCTTCGCTGGTGATGAGGACAATTCCAAGGCGGGTGCCTGAGCAACACCAAGTACAGGGCAGGCACCGTCAGAGCTGCAGGACAGGGATGGCGTAGCCAGCCAGGTGGTAAAGCACAGAGGTGGAAAGGGGAAGTGAGCATTTACAATAAATACAAAGAGAGAAAAGCAGCTGAAGAGAGCATCATGGTGGACAGTGAGGAGACTGGGAGGGAGCTCAGTAGAATGAGTGGGTTTAATAATCACGTCTGACTTCTCGGCTCTGCTGCCTACAGCTTAGCTGTGAACGTTCACTCTAAAACACACCATTTTGGTCTAAGGATTATTTTGAGCTGAAAACAAGCAGCAGATATGAGCAGTTCTATGCCTTCCCTCATTGATCTGTCTGGTCTGTAGAAGTCTGAATAAACTTACAAGGGTGTCCCTCCTCCCCCTCTATTGCAAAGGACAAAGGTCAGTTAAAAGAATAATTGCAGATCTTCATCAGCTTGGGGACGACACCATAGGACCCCACATCACAACCCATCCCATCACATCTACCATTATCCCACATATTTACCTTCCTACAGTTCATGGCATATTTCCTGTTCACTTCTCTGGGGTTTTACCGTTTACTGCTGCATGTAAGCTGGAACTTGCTCGCTCTCTGAATATGGCACTCTGTAAAAACTGATTTCTCCTTGCTAATCTGTCTTTTTTGCTCTGAGAACCCTGGCTCACAACTTAGGAGGTTGGGGGAGATCACTTTTCCTCCCCTAGCGTAGACAGCACAGAGACAATGGACAGAACAAGCAGGGAAGACCCAGATGTGAAGTCTCAGGAGAGCCTGAAGACAGGGATGGAGAAACCACCTGTTTTTTCTGAACAAGAGGGAAAGTCACGGACAGCTGAACTCACAGGCATAAGCGAGGCTGCAATGAGAGGAAGGAGAGGCTCTGGCACGTTTTCTCATACATCAGGAGCCTAAGCAGTGAGAGTAAGACCTGTCTCCACCAAGCGAGCAAGGAAACTGTGCAGCCTTTCAGCAGTCATTGGAGAATGGCAAAGGAAGAAGGAACCACTGAGGATCGCTGCCATTGAAACGCGCTGCTGTGTAAGGGGAGCATCAGCAGGCATCTTGTTGTCGGCCACAGGAGCAAGAGACAGATGATGTAGCAACTCAAGGTGAGACCGCTGTCGAGGTGGGTGAGGAAGACTGTGGATGGAACCGCTGGATTCACTGCTATTTTTAGTAAGGAGCAGAAATGATGGTTAGCAGATCTCTAACAGACTGCAGATCAGCCTGTGGCTTCTTCTCCTGAGCGATCACTGAGTAAGTCACCAAGACCATGTTTCCACTTGTCCACCACCCAGTCATCAAAGTCTGTCCACATCCTGCCAGCATCTCACAGTACGCTTGACAGAAGGACGGGTGCAGACTCACGCCTCCGCCATGCTCTTCCCTCTCCCCCAATCTGCAAGTTCATCTGCCTTCCCCAACCTTCTCGACTGTGGCCTCTGCGATGGCTAACGGACAGTTTTGTTAGTGAACACTCCTACCGGCTGCATCCAGGTTCTGTCTTTGGCAGGAACCACACAGAACTGTGCATTTACTCTATCTATTCACACAGATTTTTACTGGTCCTATTAACTTTAATCATGTGATTTATAAAGTATGTGCCAGGTCTTTTCATTTTAACCATTACTCTGTTTCTCCTATAATTAAGAATTTTGTGGTGAGGCTGGGGATATCCAATGGCAGAGTGCTTACCTGTATAAAGCCCCAAGTTCACACCCCAGTAACGGAAGATAAAATAAATAAATAAAAGAATTTGGTGGGGAGAAAAATTTTTGACTGCGCCATATTCCAGTCCGCAGTAAGCAGCTGCTTACAGCAGGAATGTGCAGATTTTGATTGACATCAGAGGGTGTGACACATTACTTTCACGACTTATTTTAATGTTCGAATCGTCTCCACATGGGCACTCCTTCAAGCTGGCTTCAGTGTCCTGACGCATCCTTGCTGCTGTCTGGATAATCTTTCTATCTATGAAATGTTAACAGGCTCATCCTGCACTACACCCATCTCTAGTCTGAAACTGGCCATTTCTGCAGGGATCTCTGGTTTCTTTCATAAATGGATAGCTCTGGGGATCTAAGAACTGGCCACGAGGCACATCCACTGCTCCTGACATGTTGCTCTGGCCCTGAGAAGATGATACTACACATGTGTAATGTGCTCATACTCACACAGCAGTCTGTGTTTATTTCTATCTCTACTCAGATATTTAAACCCAGAGCCATGTGACAAACCCAACTCGAATCTAAAGCCAACGGATTCATTTTACTTTCTTCTTTTCTTTACATTGAGCCCTCTTCCGGTAGGAAGCCAGGTTCTTATCTTCCCCGTGCGTCTTACTTATCACGACTGTCTGAGCTAACTCCTCATCACTGACACCAGAGCAGACATCCTCCCACCTTCCCACCTTGTCTCATGGCATGGAGACTTAGAGACCAAGCCTACTTAACTGCTTCTGGACTAAACAGAAGAGGAAGGGGGACAGAGATAATCCTTGGTGGTTCTTGGAAATCAAGTTTCTCAATTGCCTAATGAAGTACCAGAACTTAACAATAAATTTGCAGTCACGGAAAAATTAAATAAAAGAAAAAGCAAGCAGAGTGGGTAAGACACCTCAGTGGGTAAAGGTGCTTGCCATAAAGCCTAACGACCCAGTTTCAATCCCTGGGACCCACATGGTGGGAAGTGAGAATCAACTTGTGAATGTGATCCTTTGACCTGTACATGCAAGCTCTGACATGATATGCATGCACACACATATAGACACACACAAGATAAATAAAATGCAATGTAATTTTTTTTTAATGAAAGGAAAAAAAAAACCAAGCAGTCGGGATGGTGGTTACCAGCAATGGGGAGGCCAGCCCAGGATGGGAAGAGACCCTGTAAACCAGTTCTTTATCCTTCCTTCTGAGAACTCAGGAGCACTTTGTAAATCAGTGGGAGGTAACGGACTAGTCAACAGTCAGTAACTTCCTGAATGATAAGGGCCATACCCAAAACATCTGCTTACCTGTTTCCATGCAAGTCAAAAGTATAGATGTTTCCCTGGTGGTCCCCAGCAATAAAGGAGTCGCCTGAGCCATCAAAAGCCACATTCAAAAACCGCAAAGCTTTCGGATGGTATTCAGAAGTGCTGTGAACAATGTTCACTATAATTCTGCCAAGACACAAGGATCTCAATGTTACATTCTACGTCACACACCGGCTTTTACACATAGGGTTCTACTGACAGTGTTCTGCCTGCTTATTCTTCCTGGTGCTCTTTCTTCTCTTCCCTAGATGCCATCTTATAAAAACTCCTAAATAGTCCAGAGAGCCATTCATTATGAGAGAAGCTAGCATTCATTTATTCATTAATTATTCTAAAGCTTACTGTCAGAGCTGAGGAAGCCAGACACTGGGAGTAACTGACAGACAAGATTCCTACCCTGCTGTCACTTACAGATACATAGAACAGCACATGCTAAGACGAACAGGCAGCAGGGTATAAGAGTTCGTTTCTGTAATATAAAATGCTCCCAGAGGAGTTAAATGTATCTCCTCCTCCACCAGACAGACCTGCACAGTACCCCAGCAGGGGTGTGCTGTGAGGACTACTCGCTCATCACTGCAGTCCTGCACCTGACCCACAACACACAACACACTCTCACCATGTCTGTGGGCTGCTTTAAGTTGCTCTTTCAAACCCCCATGAATCACACTTCTCAAACGGTAAAAAATGGAGCTTATTCTCCAATATTACCCTATAGAAACATGCGGCATGAATAAAGCTACGTGAAAGTTCGAGCATCTTAACCTTAGTCTTTAAATCGCTCATCCAGAAATACAAACACAAGCATACAATTAAAATAAAAATGCAAAAGAAAAGGTGTACACATGGGGAAAAGGATAAACACGAATAAATACTGCTAGCTGTGTGCAGAGAACAGGGACATGGTGCCTTTCCCCCACTCTGCTTTTCCACATTTGATACGTAGTTGGTAATGATCATATACTACTTTCATGGGCAAACTTTGTAAGGAATGGACAGCAGTATTTGTTTAAATTTACCATTATTTGAGGATTCTTGTGCCATACATCTGCTGAGAAACTGTTTATAAAACTTGTAGCACTGGGCCAGTGGGATGGCTCAGCAGGCAGAGACGCTTGCCACCAAGCCTGGTGACCTGAGTTTGATCCCCTAGGCCCACATGATGAAAGGAGAGATGTGACATCCACAGTTGTCCTCCGACCGCCACATGTATGCCATGACACACACACACACACAAAGTATCAGAAAAAAGCTTGCAGCCCAAAATGACTCTTCAATATAGAAAGTTGCAGACTGATGCACGCCTACAATCCCAGGACTCCGGAGGAAGCAGGAGCACGTGAACCCGACTTTGGTCACATAGTGAGATCATATCTCAAGAACAAACGAAAAAGAGAAGAAAACAAGCATAGTCTCTCTGGTCTTAAAGAATGGTACAGTTGGGTTAGGGATTTAGTTCAGTGGTAGAGCGCTTGCCTAGCAACCGCAAGGCCCTGGGTTTGATCCTCAGCTCAAAAAAAAGGGTACAATCCCATTCTTTTCAACATTATTCATGTGTGTGTGAGTGCGCACATGTGCCAGAGTGTGCACATGCCTCACATGTGGAGGTCCCGGGACAACTTACAGGAATCAATGCTCTCCTATCATATGGGCCCCAGGGCCCAGCATGGCAGCGGCCTCCCTGACCTTCTGAGCCCTCTGGCCAGCACCCCTTCTTTATCTCAACAACAGTATTTAATTGTGAACATTTTATCTTGTGTATGAATCTTTTAAAAATTACTTGTTTTATGCATATGGGTCTTTTTTGGCTGAATGTATGTCTGTGCACCCTGCCCACGCCTGCTGCCTGCAGATGCCAGAAGAGGGTGCTAGATTCTCCGGGGACTGGAATTACAGATGGTTGTGAGGTACCAAGTGGGTACTGGGAATTAAACCTGGATCCTCTGCAAGAGCGGCCGACACACTTAAGCCCTGAGCCATCTCTCCAACCCCTTGTATAAGAGTTTTAATATAACAAATTAAGCTCTCATTTAAAAAAAAAAAAAACACCTTATGGAAGTGTGCTAAAGTGATACGTGGATTAAACATTTTCTCCAAAAACTGAAGATGCATGTAGCTCATTGGTACAGCACTTGCCTAATATGTACAAGGCCCTAGGCTGAATACTCAGCAGTGAAAAAAATTATTTTTCCTCATGTTTATCTAAATATACATCTTATTAGACTGATTGGGGACAGAAAAAAAAAACACCTAATTTTTGTGTAGTTCTATGGTGTTAAAAATACAAAAATTAGTGGTGGTGGGACACACTTTTAATCGCAGCACTCAGGTGGCAGAGGCAGGCAGATATCTGAGTTTGAGGCCAGCCTGGTCTACAGAGTGAGTTCCAGGACAGCCAGGGCTACACAGAGAAGCCTTGTTTCGAAAAGCCAAACAAACAAAAAACCAAAACAACAACAACAAAGAATTAAGCCAATCATGGTTGTACACTTGCATCTGTACATCTGCAATCCCAGCACTTAAAATGTGGAGGCAGAGGATCACAAGATCGAGGTCACTGTCAGCTACAATGCTGAGTTGGAGGCCAGAAGAGGCTACAGTGGACTCTGTGCCAGAACAAATGAGGACACAATAAAACAAAGATTATCCTGAAACAACATCAGCGTATCTTTGGGGCTGATGGCTCAGTCAGTAAAGTACCCACTGCAGAGGCACAGGGACCTGAATCTGGATCCTCAGCACTCACGGAAGAGCCTGCATGGCGGCTCACATCATCACTCCAGTGATGGGGAACTGGGGACAGACAGCTCCCTTGAGTTCACTGGCCAGCCAGTCTAGCTAAACCAATGAACACTAAGTTCAGTGAGGGGCTATGGCTCAAAATCTAAGGTGGGGAGCAATTGAGGACACCTGATGCTGATCTCGAGCCTTCACTGGTACATCTGCACACACATGAACACAGACACAAATAACATATAAACACACACGAACAACTAAACTCAGACCCAACAAATAACTTTTCCCTCTCGGCCTTTTTTTTCTGTAACATTACAGTTTGATGACAAAAATCAAATGGTGATTGTTCACAATATGAACAACAGCCAGGCATGGTGGACCTTTCAGCCTGGCACTTTGGAGGCCCAAGCCAGAAGGATCACAAGTTCCTACCCGGCTGGGATAGAAAAGTGAGACCTTGTTGCAAAACACCAAAGCCAGGCTCAGCCAGTAAAGGTGCTTGCGGCCAAGCCTAAGGACCAGAGTTCAATCCCCAGGACCCTCATTCATGGTGGGAGGTGAGAATCTCCCCAAAGTTGTCCTCTGACTTCTACATGTATACTGTGGCATGCACATACAATCAATCAACCTATCAGTCAATCAATCAATCAATAAAAAAATGTGATAAAACAAACAAACAAAACCAACCAGACAACAAAAATAAGATTATGGTAGAGTAGAATTCGGCTAGGCCACCAAGGGCAGTATTCAGATTAACAAACTGTGCTGCTAAGTGTGACTATCCCTGCTTACTGACCGATTATCTGCTCCAAGGATCCACCTGGTAAACTTGCATTTACTTCAACAAATCTTCTGGCTCATCTTTGTCTCTCTCAACCCACAGCAATATTTTTTTTTATTATTTTAAAAAGATGTAATTGTTGCCGGGTGGTGGTGGCACACACCTTTAATCCCAGCACTCAGGAGGCAGAGGCAGGCAGATGTCTATGAATTCAAAGCCAGGCTGGCCTACAGAGCGAGTTCCAGGACAGCAAAGGCTACATAGAGAAACCCTGTCTCGAACCCCCCTCCCCAAAAGGTAATTATCAGTGTGTAGTGTATGTGTATGCCATGCAGCACATGTGGAGGATGAGGACAACTTTGTGGAGTGTGGGTACCCTAGTTAGTTTTAATTGTCAATGTGACACAAGCCTAGAGTGCTGAGGAAGGGTTTAGATTAGACTGGCCTGTGGCATGACTGCAGGGGATTGACTTGATTGGGTGGCACCATTCCCTGGGCAGGTAGTCCTCAGCTGCATGTCTTATAAGCTAGCTGAGCATGACCCAGCAAGCAGTGTTCCTTCGTAGTTTCTGTTTCAAGTTCCTGCCCGAACTTCATTCATTGATGGACTGTGACCTGGAAATGTAAACCAAATAAATCCTTTCCTGTCCTAATTTAGCTGTTTTTGGTCAGAGTGTTTTATCACAGCAACAGACAGGAAGCTGGAATACATCTTTATCTACCTAACCATCTCCCTGGCACAGCATGGGTTTAAATCAGTGGTTCTCGGCCTTCCTAATGTCGCAACCTTTTAACACAGTTCCTCAGGTTGTGGTGACCCCCAACCATAAAATTATTTTCATTGCTACTTCATAACTGTACATTTGCTACTGTTATAATCATAACGCAAATACCTGCCGTATTTTCCAATGGTCTTAGGTGACTTCGATGAATGAGTCATTTGACCCACAGGATGAGAACCACCGGTTTAAAAGAACAAAAAAGAAAGCTATGTTTTTGTGGAAGCATATAATAAAGAACTTGTTCTTTTTTTTTTTTTTTTTAATCTATCTAGATACTCTGTAACGGCAAGAAATAGTAGGTTAGCTATAATTATCAGACCTTTTAGAGAAGCCAGAGGTAGAGAGTGCTACTTACATAAACACCATATTTGGAAATGAAAACACTTTAGAATCTCCACTGCTGACAAACTTTTTTATTCAATAGGTTGGTGGGTCAACAGCATTGATAAAGGGTGGCCAGCCACCAGAAACCAAAGTGGCTGGCTGGTTAAGTAAGAGGCTGACCCAACACTTTTAATCAGCCTACAAAGACACTTATTTTGATTTCTGGGGAAGCAACTAAAAGATAAACAGAAAAGTCTTTAGAGTAACCAATCTCGAGACATATCCCCAAAGTAATGGAGTCCGTGCAAGCCCAGGGAGTCAGAAACACCAAGATCACTTAGACATGCGCCATGTGAACCAAAACAAATGTACTACCGGCCACTGACGTCACACCGGAGGCCGGGTCTCAAACCCGCAGACTCAAGAGAACGGAAAGAAGCGATAGAAGGCCCGGTATCGGTGACAGCCCCAGCGATAAACACTCCGCGGTGCAAACTGCAGAACTTGGCTCTCAACATTAAAGATGTGTGCAATGACTTAAGGATGGCGAGCTGTAGCTTTTGGAGAGATGTGGAAATGCAATTGCTTTCTTTGCTCCCTCCTGGATGGAATCTTTCCCCAGATGGAGCAGTCATTAATAAATCAAAGCAGGCGGAGTTCTGGCATTCAGCAGAACTGCAAATTCTTTTGCATAAATCGTAGAGCCTTCCTCCTGCCTCCCGCTCCCTGGGACCCGGGACCAGAACCTGGGACGCATCTGCAGCCGACGACTTCCGGAGCTACTTTGCTCCTCCTGAGGTCCCAACTCAGGGAATGCAGCGCCTGGCCAGAGGTGGGACTCCCGGGCCGGCACCCCACCTCCACGCTACCCCCCTCAGCCTCCCGCAGACCCGCCCCCTCGCCGGTCTCCGCAGCCCGCGGCCTCACCCGTCGTGAGTGGCCGGCGACGGCTTGCGGTGCCATATCTTGCCGCTCTCCTTGTTGCCCAGGTCAGTGCTCTGCATGTCGAAACCCCACTCGGGACCACTGCTGGCCGGGTGGGTAACCGTCCCGAGAGCTTCCCGGCAGTCCCCGCGCGCCCAACCCGGGAAATTCGAGCGGCCGCCGCTGGGTCTCCGCCCCTGAGGGCCGTACCAATCCCACGGCGGACGCCCTCTCTAGTTACAACCAATCAGATCGCGGATCCGTCCACATCCGCCCAGGTGGTCCCTCCACTCAGGACAATGGAATCGGCCAACGACTTCTCCCCTGGACTCCAGCTCTTTTCTGAGGCCTCTTCCAAGCCTGCGACCCAAAGGCTTCTGGGAGTCGTAGTTTTCTGAAGACGAAGCTTGGCACCAGCGCTCTGCTGGCTTCTAGGCTCAAATAGACACGGAAAGTGTTTTTCTCCTGAGAGCCCCCCTGCCTCCTACATTCCCTTCTAAGTTGTGTTGGAGAGTAAGAGATTTATAGAAACAATTAATAGAGAAGCAAAAAGACAAATGCGTTGAGAGTTACAGAGTTCCTTTCCTAGAACTCCTAGGCTCCGCAGAACCTCCTAGATAAACACTCCGTTCTTTTTGCCAGTCATCATGGTTTAATTGCATAAATTTACAAGAGACTCCCACGTTATGGTTTCCAGTCCACCAGTCGCAATCTAGAAAAGCAAAGACGTCAAGAACCAGCTGCATTGGCATCGGAAATCTTTTTTTTTTTTTTTTTTTCCAAAATTCACTTAGTGTTTATCTAGTGCTCACTACTATGTGTGGCTTTCCTGTGGCTTAACGTCGCTTAATTCGCAGAGAAACTTAACAATTTAAATAATACTCTTAACAACACGTCAGTGCTGTTTGAAGTTGCGAATTGATTCCAGATTTGTCACGTTTGGTGTATAAAACAACAGAAATATATTCTCTCAGCATTCAGTGAATATAGTTTGCCAACAAAGATTTTCTTCTTCGTCTGGGATACCCACCTGTTTGTTACAAATCTCTCTGTATTTTCTTATATGTGAAAAATAAATGGAAAAAACACAATAAAGTAAAATTTAAATGAGGTTTTCAAAATAGAGTAAAAACATCTTTCAGGAAACGGGACTTGAGCTGACCTCAATGACCTTACTGAGCCTACTGTCTGGGGAAAATGACCTTTGGCTCAGGGCCAGTTTTTAGCGATAGTCATCTGATGAGCATATTGCTCCTGAGACTTAAGGTGTCTATCTAGACACCATCAGGCTTTGCTCAAGAGTTGCTAGGTGTGTGTGTATATTTCCTTCTCATTGCTAATAAGTCGCATTGCGCCTTCACATAGCTCATGCTCTTCCTCATCTTCAATAGAAACTTCTTACAACTGCTAAATCAGCAGTTCTGACTCATTCATGCTCCTCGTTTGGAACACTCATGCAAGACTATTTAAATCTGTATCTCCTGAAGTGAAGTTCCCAAGTCTCTGAAAAGGTTCTCTTGAAGTCTCAGAGCTTGAATTGACTGTCATTTACCAGGACACATAACTGGATTTAGGTTTCACAAGAATAATCCAGAATGATATTATTCTGTGAAAATTCTTAATCACATCTTCGAAGACGTGTGTGTGTGTGTGTGTGTGTGTGTGTGTGTGTGTACATGCACATGAGTGTTTATCAGGCTTCATGCATACTGAGATTGGCATATGGATATATATGAGGTGGAGGGGTGAAGCATTCGATCTACTACAGGTAAGTACTATTATTATCTCTATTTTCTAGACAAGGAAACTGAAGTAGGGGGAAAGCCAAAACAGATTCTAATCCCTCTGTTCCTGATCCCCATGATTTCCAACAACAGAAAAGCAACAGCAGAAGAGTATGTAGCCAAGCATGGTGACACACCTATAATCCTAGCTCTGGGGAGGCTGAGGCAGGATGATTTCAAACTGGAAGCCATCCTGAGCCACAGAGTGATTCTTTTTTTTTTTTTTTTTTTTTTTTTTTTTGCTGAAACAATGTTTCTCTGTGTAACATCCCTGGCTGTCCTGGAACTCACTCACTTTGTATACCAGGCTGGCCTCAAACTCACAGAGAACTGCCTGCCTCTACCTCCGGAATGCTGGGATTAAAGGTGTGTGCTACCACCGCCTGGCTCACAGAGTGATTCTTTAGCTCAGAAAAAAAAAAAAAAATCATGTGGATCATCAGTCAATAGCAGATACACACATATGCACAGCATGTATGTAGTGTCATTTACATATTTAAAGTATATAGTTGTGTAAGTTTTTACATGAGTGCCCATTGTGAAACCACTACCAAATCAAGATGATGAACGTATCTATCATCTTAAAATTTTCCTCTATATTAGCAGGGCAGTGGCGCACGCCTTTAATCCCAGCACACAGGAGGCAGAGGCAGGCAGATCTCTATGAGTTTGAGGACAGCCTGATCAACAGAGCAAGTTTCAGGACAGCCAGATCTACACAAAGAAACCCTGTAAAAATTCCTCCTATATCTTCTTTGTAATCTTTTATCTACTTGGCATACAGCAACTGCTGATTGTTATCTATTTCTTACATTAATTATTTTCTAGAAACTTATATACATGAAGTCTTATTCATCCCCCCCATTTTCCTCCTCCAACTGGATTCTTTCATATACCATGAGTATGAAAGTATTATTAAGACATCCATTTGTTTTGTTGGGATATTAGTCAGTCACCATTTTCATTGCTAAGTGGTGTTTCATTATATCCCTATAATGTATTTATTTACCCATTGGTGAACATTGCCACTGCCGTGTTTCCAGTTTTTACCTGTTCCATGTAAAGCTGCTGTGAATGTTCCTTTTGTTTCTCTTGGGGGTGCTCCTGAAAGTGAAGCCATTGCCTCGTGTGGCAGGCTTCAGTTTTGCTTTCAGGAAAATGGAAGATGTGTTCAGCATACTTGTATCGTTCCCTTCGCTCTGAGGGCAGCACGGGAGTTCAGGTGCTCCACATTTGTAATGAATCTTTGTCATTGTAGCCACTCTGGGAATATCCCGGCACCCACAGTGATCTTAATTTCTTCTTCTGAAAATACAAATGAGTTTCAGCATCTTTTCATGTGATTACTTGTGTTCTATGTGTATTCTTGCTAAGTACCTGTTCAAATCCTTTATGTGTTTTTAATTGGATTGTTTGAATTCCTGTTATTGCACTGTGGGAGTTATTCATATATCCTAAATACAAGCTTTTCATTGTACATATATATGCTTTGCAAATATTTTTTCAGTCTGTGACTTATTTTTCCAGGTTTTCTTAAACCAGTGTCTGCCAAACAGTAGAAGATATTAATGAAGATCAACCTATCATATTTTCATCTTTGGAGGGGATTTTGGGAATCATATTTAAGAAATCCCTTACCTATGGGACTGGGGTGATGGCTCAGTTGGTAATATGTTTGCTGTGCCAAGTTCAAAGGCCCCAGAATATACACAAAAAGGCTGGACATGGCTGTTGACACTTACAATCCTGGTGCTGGAGAGGTAAAGACTGGCAGATCCCGTGAGCCCCACAGCCAGTTAGCCTAGCCTACTTCTTGATTTTAAGAGAAGCTGCCTCAAAATTAAAAATTGAAGTGGATGGCTTCTGAGGAAGGACAGCCAATGTTGACCTCTGACCTCCACATGCACTCATGTGCACATACCCACACATACAAAGTACACCCACCTAGCTAGTACTCTATTCCTCTTATGAACCCTCAACTCTATCCAGATAAAGGTGCCTTTTCACACTTCACACATCAAAACCACCAAGGAGCCTGGTGGCGGTGGCACACGCCTTTAATTTAATCCCAGCACTCGGGAGGCAGAGCCAGGTGGATCTCTGTGAGTTCAGGGCCAGCATGGGCTACAGAGCAAGATCCAGGACAGGCACCAAAACTACATAGAGAAACTCTGTCTTGAAAAAAAAAAAAGGGGGTTGGGAATTTAGCTCAATGGTAGTGCGCTTGCCTAGCAAGCACAAGGCCCTGGGTTCGATCCTCAGCTCTAAAAAAATTAAATAAATAAATAAATAGCCAAAAACAACAACAACAACAACAACAAAAAACCCAGCCGGGTGGTGGTGACACAAGCCTTTAATCCCAGCACTCAGGAGGCAGAGGCAGGTGGATCTCTGTGAGTCCAAGGTCAGCCTGGGCTACCAAGTGAGTTCCAGGAAAGGCACAAAGCTACACTGTCTCGAAAAACCAAAAAAAAAAAAACAAAAACAAAAACAAAAAAAAACCCACCAAGGACAACAACAACAACAATAGCAACAATTGTTACTATCCATTAAATGGCAGAATGAAGCAAGTAGAAGCCTGCAGGCTGCCATTTGATGGCATTCAATCTGATGCTGAAAGCAGCTCGTGGCAATCAATCCCTGTTTCTAAGTGCACTTTGGTCTGCAGTGGAGACGACACTTAATAGAATTTGAGGGTGGGACTGGAGAGATGGCTCATCTGGTAAACCCTTTGCTAGGCAAGGGTGAGGACTTTAGCTTGGATGCCCAAACCCAACAGAAAAGCTGGGCACAGTAGCATGAGTTTTTCCAATGTGAAACGGGAGCTGGAGAGGAGAGAATACCCAGAAACTCATGGGCTTACTTAGCACTGAACAAGAAGGAGATCTTGTTACAAACAAGATAGAAGGCAGAGACTGACTCCTGAGGTTGTCCTCTGACCTACATACACGTACTGTGGCACACATATACCCACACTCATATACATGAACAAGAATGCACACATATGTGTGCATACATCACACGAACACACATACACAAAAGTAAAAGAAAAGAGTTTGAGGCTTTGAGATAGGAAAAGGTGGGGGAGGGGAGGAACTGTGGTTCCCAGTTAAGTCCAAAGGGGATATGGAGTTGGCCCAGGCAGTCACTGAACAAGGCCTGTAAGCAGGCAACAGCCAGATGACATTGACAGATTGTTTAGGAAGGCTGACATTGCAAAATAAACTGTTCTGTTTCGTCAGTACAAGGCCTAGGTCCTGCTGCCAGCTGGTGCAAGTCCAGGCAATGCTCTGCATCCGGTTGATGACTCAGCTATATGACCTTGGGAGAGGGAGGAAAAAGGCAGAAGCCACTGTAGGTAAACTATGATGCAGGGGCCATTTCCTCACTTCTTTCATATGAGTCAGAACAGGAGAAAAGAGAAATATGTTCTAAGCTGCTTGAATAAATATCCATGCCTAGGTATTTTCATAAAACATACATGAAGCAAGCAAGGATGACATTTTCATGTAGAATGGGAAGGATTTGGCACTAACAGCTGAAACAGTTCAATGTCCCAGGAGGGGGCAGAAATGTGACGCTGATGTCGGCAGGCAGCAAGTTTATGTCCACACACAATAAGAAAACAATAAAAAAAAAAAAATCCATGCTGACATAGATTGGGGTTTTTTGTTGTTGTTTGTTTTGTTTTTCAGAGCACGGTTTGTTTCTCTGCATAGCCCTAGCTGTCCTGGAACTTGCCCTGTAGACCAGGCTGGCCTGCAAGGATCTGCCAGTCTCCATCTCTCCAGTGCTGGGATTAAAGGCATGAGCCACCACGTTCAGTTGATTAGGGTTTTTAAAAGGACCCCGACCAAAAAAAAAAAAAAAAAGCGGGGGGAGGGGAGAAGACCAGAGAGTGAAGCCTCCTAGTCCATGAAAGAATGAGCTGTGCCTGCAATTTCCAGTCTTCACAGCCTTTCCCAGAGCCAGAGAGAAGGTGTGTCTGCAGTTAGCAGCCCCTGTCACATTTAAAGCTGTCCTAAACGCCAGGGCAGCCTAGAGACAGGAGCTTTAGCTGCACTGCATAATACTCCATCTTAAGGGGGCATAATTTTAGTATTCCCCAATTATCGGCAGGGGCATTTAAAAAGCTGTTTGCAAAGTCAGAGGAATGACCCCCTAACTGTGCTACTGCGGCCATTAGTATGCTCCAGCCAGCTCAGGAAAATTCTATCGGTCAAACCCAAACATTATATTCTGCAGTAGCAGCCTATTTGAAGACTTCCTTGGGCACGTGGCTATGAAGTCAGGATGTTGGGACTGTTTCCTACAGCACTGAATAATTAGCCTGATTCACAGGCTTCTGAGTGCATCTGTGGGCTCAGAGGGCAAGCCATCAATCAAGCGTGACAGGACGCTAGTAAACCGGAAGTAGAGCTCCTGTAATTACCATGAGGAACATTACGCTGATTGAGGGAAATGTTTATTATCCAGGAAACTGCTCTGGGGTGGTACAGCATCTTTCCTCTGGTGCCCACGTCGGAGGACTGTGTGCAGAGAAGCCATCTGCCCACATCAGGATGGCCTAGAGGAAAGCTCTACCCAACACCCCTTCTCAAATGTTGTCACATCTCAACGGCTTTTCGGGACCTCTCATTTTCTATGTGGCCTTCCTCAGTGGTCAAATTCATCTTTCTGAAGCACTGAGGGAAGGTGTCTATGTCCGTGTGTGTGTGTGTGTGTGTGTGTGTGTGTGTGTGTGTGTGTGTGCGCGCGCATTCATGCTTGTGCATGTGCATGCACATGGTGGAGGGAGAGATCAACCTCAAGCGTGTATCACCGTGCTCAGCTTTTCTGCACTGGTCCTGGGGATTGAAAGCAGGTCAAGATCCTTGCAAGGCAAGTGCTTTATAGACTGAGCCATCTCCCTGGTTCTATTTTTCTTTCTTCTTTTTTTTTTTCCTTATGTACTGCTGAGTTTGGGAAATACTGCAAACATTTTCTAGTGAGGAAAGTGAAAGATAGGCTATCCGATGAAGTATTTGATTTAACTGACTGACCTTAGGAGGGTGTAATCTTTTTTAGCGGAGTCCAACCTAACTAACCCTACAAGAGAATCCTATGCAAAGAAATAGGTATGAGGGCAAGGATGGGCTAATGGAATCTACATTGACTGACATCCATGCCCGGTGTGGATTTTCTCTTTTTCATTTCCTTAGGGCTTTTAAAAAAATATCACTTGCTTTTTTTTTTTTAAATTAAATCCCATGGAATCTTGTATTTTCACCACATGTTAAGTAGAAATCTCTCATTCATTCTCCCTTCTGTCCAGTTCTTCTACCAGTAAACTTACACTGATTAGAGCATACACCTTAAGTAGATATTTTGAAAATATGGATTAGAAACTGAAAGACATGGGACTCAGAATACCCATATTCTTTGAGTCCGCTGTCTATAAGGACGTTAACATTGGGCAAAAAATTTAATGTCTCTGTGTCTTGATTATTTCATCTGTAAAATTGGGATAATAACAGTACTGGCATGTGGGCATTATAAAAGTCCTACTAAAGATGGTACCATGCTCTAAATGTTCAGCAGCTGGCTCTCTGGGCTAAGGAAAAAACCCAAACTGTGGCATCTATAGTTTGGCAACTCTGGGGTGTAAATACTCCTACCTTGACCAGTTTTGAGCTACCGAATGGCGTCCCTGACTGCCGAGTTGTACTGCAATACTATCGTACATAAGATAGCCTCAAGCTTACAGATAATAAAATGTGGCATGCTAATCAAGGCATATTTGTTACCTCCTAAACCTACATTTTAATGTTAGCTTGTGTCATTTGGTTTTTAATAACAGTTAGGTTTAATCATTGACTCAGAGCATCCCTGAGAATATAGCATTAGCTGGTAGTAGCTGTTTCACACACTGCTTTGCTCACTCACTTAGGCATTTGGTCATTTTATTCAGCTGTTTCCTACTCTATAACAAACCACCTCAAAATTTACTGCCTTGAAAACACTAATTTTCTGTTCCTCACACTTTTGTGTATCTGTGCTCAGCCGATCCCTTCTGATCCACACGGTTCAGCCATGGTCACTCAGGACTGCATTTCATCTGAAGCTCAGCTGGGGCTAGGACATCGGAGATGGTTTCTCATCCACCCAGGCCTTTCTTCATGGGGCCTTTCACCATTCAGCAGTCTACCCTGAGCATTTTTGTATGACACTGGCTCCTAAGAAGGGGATGTTACAATAGGTACTGCTGCAGAAGCCCATGGTCAAGGTCATGGTCAATGCGGGGATGAACTGTGGAAGCACACAAATTCAAGGAGATGCTTTCTTCGGGACTGGGTCTTGCTCTGGGTGTTTCTCCTGCCTTAGCCCCTATGTACTAGGATTAGAGATGTGAGCCACCAGGCATGGCTAAAATACGCTTTATTAAAGTTTCTTCATATAGCAGTTTTCCACGTGTGGCAGCAGGAAATCCCAGGGGGCACATCTGGAAGGAGTATGCAAAGGAATGAGTCATCTTGTATTGGATGGGGGATGTCTTAGGGGTGTGTGTGTGTGTGTGTGTGTGTGTGTGTGTGTGTGTGTGTGCGTGCTGGAATAAATACGCAGCGGCAAAAGGAGGAGAGGGGCGGATAGGCATCACCAGTGTCATTTAGAATCCAGGGCTTCTCAGTTGGGGTGATTTTACCCCATCCACTCACAGGGCATTTGACAAAGACCTGCCACACTCCGGTTGTCATAATTGGGGAAAGGTGGTGTCTGTGGTGGTCTGGGGATGCTGCTAACCAAGTAGAGGCCCCAGTGCATAGGTCAGAGCCTCCCAAAGAACAAACCAAGCCAAACGGTCAGCGGTGACCCCACTGAGGCACTCTGGGCGCAACCTCACACAGGCACAGCACTGACTGTTGTGTACGTTCACATTCTTTTCCCAACACTTTCCCCCCAGCGCTTCTGACAGCATGGGCAAAACATAAAATCATCTCTGAGCTCTCTAAATGTGCGTTTGGCCTATTTGGATTGCCTTCCCACAAACACGACAGATGTAGCATTCTGGGCTCAGATGCCTCGCCAGTCAGGCATACGCACGTTTGCACACAACAGCAATAACATCCTGTGACTAAACGAGTCTGTGCTTGGAGTGTTCACTACATCTCCAATGACCTCATTTCCCCTAAGTCTGACTTTCTTAGTGCTAAGCTTTTCTCTCTTCTGCACTTGAACAACTTGACTCCTTCTGGTACAAAGGTTGCCTGTGCTGGGCTTTGACAGAGGGGATATTCGTTTGTTCGCTAATAGTTGTTCATTGAGCTGCTACTGTGTATAAATAAGAGCTGCTCACTGGGCTGCAGTAGTGAACGGAACAAAGATGCACTTGCATAGAGCTCACTTTCTAGTTAGACAGACAATAAACAAGTGGGGATTTTTTGTTTTGTTTTGAGGCCAACTCCTTATGTGCCCCGACCAGCGCGGTTTCAGCAGGAGTGACCCACCTGTGGGGGCAAGTGAATGAGAGACAGGGGACATGAGAGACTGACAGCAAGACAAGATTCTGATCAAGCTGCAATATTTATTTCTCTTTGCAAGGCTTATATAGCATAGAAGGGGAGGGGGCAGGAAAGGGGGAAGGGGAAGAGATGTGGAAGGCATGCAAGACGTGGGAGACGTGCAGGTCGTGCAACAGCAAGACATTGGCTAAGGTCACTTGTAGTTAGAGTTTTCCTGCCTGGCCCAGTCAGGACAAATCTCTCTTACCCGCCAGTCCCACAGTTGCTCAGACCCAACCAAGAAAGCACACAGAAACTTACATTGTTTAGAAACTGTATGGCTGTGGCAGGCTTCTTGTTATCTACTTCTATCTTAAATTAACCCATTTCTGTTAGTCTATACTTTGCCACATGGCTTGTGGCTTACCAGTGTCTTTACATGTTGCTTTCCATGGCGGCGGCTGGCGGTGTCTCCCTCCAGCCTCTACTTCCCAGAATTCTCTTCTCTCTTGTCCCGACTATACTTCCTGCCTGGCCACTGGCCAATCAGAACTTTATTTACACAGAGCGATATCCACAGCAGTCACTGGTCAGGGGCCATTTGTTCTGTTGCTAGGCTACCTGACCATGGAATGCTCTTTACATTCAGTTGCCATGGCACCTGACTGTGGAATGTTCTTATCTTTGGGAGTCTCTGGTTAGTAAACAGGTGTTACTGCTCTGGGGAAGGTCAGTGGGCTTATGACTTGTTCTCTGGCTTAGCTAGTACTTTCCATGGTTCATGTTTGGTCCCTGAAATCTTGGTCCCTAACATCTCCCCCTTCTATACATGTAGCAAAACAAAGAAAGGAGGCCCAAATGTTTCGCTGTGACGGGGGAGGGGTGACAGAGGCTCCATCCCTGATAAGTTCTGTTCCATTGTTAATCGGTTGGTTCATGTAGGCGTCCCCACATGTCCCGAAGGAAGCTGGAACGATGCAGCTTTTTACAGGGGGCGGGGTTTAATCCGGGAGGGAAGAGTATAGGGTCTGCATAACCGCCATGCAATAGAGCATGTCATCCAAGGCACCCAGGATGGTGGAGCACTTTAGTCTCCCTGCCTTCTGCAGTCCTGGCTGCACCCTCAATCCCCTAAGCAGTGGGCTCCAGCTCCCAGGCACAGGTGTATGTTATCACTTATGTATCCCTGGCTGTCCTGGAACTTTGTGTGTGGGCCAGCCTAGTCCCATTTCCTGATTTGATACTATGTCCATTTAGCAAAATAATAATGTATGTTCATCCCTTTGGGCTGGGAGCTCCCCAATCATGGATTCTTGGCCTGAATCTAGTACCAGGCTTGTGTTTCTTTTTTTTTTTTTTTTTAATTTTATTATCATCATCATCATCATCATCACCATCATCATCATTTATTTTATTTATATTTTTTCTTCTCTCTTTTTATCCTACAGGTCCTTTGCGTACATATTATGTTTTCTAGTTTAGTGTTTTCATGGGATTCCTGTGAACGAGTGGGTCTCTGTTTCTTGTGCCTTCTCTTGGGCTCTTTTCCTTGTGTTTGTTTTGTCCAATTATAATGTGTTAGTTTTTGTTTTAATCTCACTATATTTTATTTTGTTTTATTATTATCCCTTAGAAACTGAGAGGACCGAACAGACACCACAACAGGCTGCTCAGTCATCTCTCAGATATAAGGCCTCAATTTCAGTTTCCTGAGACTGAGCAAGCAGTTTCTGAGAGAGCCATAAACAAAGGACAATCAGTCTCCAACACCCTCGATAGCGAGGAAGAGGAGGCCTGGCACATGCAGTACCAGGCCTGAACCACAGCAGCTCAAGGTGATAGGTGATAACCAAATAAGGGCAGAGTGAGGGATTTGTTCAGGCCTGCCGCCAAATGGAAAAGCTGTAGCCTTAACTAGCCCCTGACTAGCTGTAGTCAATTAGAATGTACTAATATGATTGTCACTTGCTTAAGCCAATCATAACTGAAATGACCTAACTGCCCTAGGAACTCCCCTTAGCTGTGCTTAAAAGAAGCCTGCAAGTCCTCCTGGGGTCATCGCCATTTTGCCTTTGTGTGGGATCGTCAACCCCAGCATGCTGGAGTAATAAATGATCTTGGCAATTGCATACATGGATGGTGGTCTTTCTGGGACTTCTCCAGGACCCTAACAGAAACCTGTTTGTTTTCTTATTATATACTTATATATTTATGTGCATTGGTGTTTTGCTTGCATGTATGTCTGTGTAATGGTGTCAGATCACCTGCAACTGGAGTTACAGACAGTTGTGAGCTGCCTCGTGGTTGCTGGGAATCGAACCTGGTTCCTTTGGAAGAACATCCAGTACTCTTAATTGCTGAACCATTTCTCAAGTCCCATGACTTGTGTTTCTTCCTGTGAAGTGGGCATTGAATCCAATCAGAAAGTAGTTGGCTACTCCTATAACAGTCTTGCCACTACTGTATCCATCGGTGATATTTTGCTACACTAGTTGTTGCAGGTCACAGAGGTCACAGCTCAGTAAGATTTTTGACGGCTTCTTTCCCTCACCATCCTTGCACGGCACCTTCCAGTACTTTGAAAGCTATGTGCACATTGTTTTTTCTCTATTTCTTTGTGCGAAAAGTAAAGTTTATAATTTGAACCTTTTTCTTCTAACTAGCCAGGATTATTGGCAGTCACCATGTACTCACAGAAGTCCCCTTAGTCTCTGTTTGCAGCTGCATGCTATTCCAAATATTAGTTGATTCAACCACTCATCTTCTACATATGCACGTTTAGTTTCTGTATGTTGCAATTATGAATAATGCAACAATAAATAACTTTGTATACTGTTACGGTTTTGTTTCTAATATCCAGACAGGGTTTCCTTACACAGCTCATGCTTTCTGAACTGTCTATATGGCCCTTCCTGACTCTTATTCCCTCTCCTCATCTGCTCAGCCCACTTTGGTCATGTTAGTGGCTTTCAAGAAAGACTCCCTTCCTGATGTTCCTGCCAGTCTTTGCTATTCCTCTAACAGATCTGCTTTCCCCGGATATCCAGGCAGTCTGTTCTTTCACCATCTTGAGGTTTTGCTACAGTATCTCCATGAAGCCTCTCCTTTTCTTTCTTCCTACATGGTTTCTCTGTGTAGTTTTGGTGCCTGTCCTGGATCTCGCTCTGTAGACCAGGCTAGCCTGGAACTCACAGAGATCCGCCTGTCTCTGCCTCCTGAGTGCTGGGATTAAAGGTGTGCGCCACCACTGCCCAGCCCGTGAAGGCTTTTCTGATGAGCAAAAACCTCCTCCTGCTTGTCTTTTCCTCAGCTTCATCCATCACTTCATCTGTTATACACTGTTATCCCTTCCAATTACCTCTGCCTGTTGTAGAAAGGAAGCTCCGAAGGGTAGAAGTAATTGTCAAGTTGGTTAACTACCCAGAGGAGTGCTTTGTATCTGCACACTTTGAAAGAAATTGTTAAATGAATAAATGAATGAATGATAACCACCATTGGCTTTAATAGATCATGGTTTAAGTATTGTGTATGTTCTCAATAGCTCATGGCAATTTAAACATGTGGGGTTTTGTGTGTGTGTGTGTGAGATAGGGTGATGGATTTGAGCTATGGGGCCAGGGATTGGGGGTCTTGAGGAGCTGGAAAATGTAAGAATGTATGAAGATGGAGCAGAAGCCTCTCCACTGCGTTACTTCCTGCATAAGAGGGACCCCCCCTCACCATCATACACATTTATCTCAAGGACATGTTTATAAAGAACTAAGATGAAAATGGCTTGTTTCAAAAAATTGTTATATAACAGAGTCCATTACTGTGTACTTTTGGGATTCCCTAGATATCTGGTGTCAGCCATTCTGTGCTGACTCATAACCCCTGATGCTCACCATCCTCTCTTGGCATGGTGGATATCCATATCAGCACCACGTTGTCTAAATATAAAGTCTTACACTTCCCTGTTCCATACACAGGGCCTCAGTATGTTTGTAGTGTATATCCTACATTTGCTTAACCTCAAACTCCACCTCTTTTATCTCATCCTCTTGACTGTTGTGACCACGGGGGTGCATCACCACACCAAACTGCTGCTTAACTTCTCTGCAGCTCCCTCTGCATTTATGAATGAAACAAAAGTACCTGGCTGCTGGGAAGACTCTCTGAGACCAGGCCCAGAAGGGGCACAGCTCAGTGCCAATCAAAACACTCAATGAACACTAGTTGTTAGTAAAAAGTTATCGGTGTGCAAAAATGTATATAAAGATACTCATTGGAGAGTCATTCATGGTATTGAAAAATACATTTCAAAAGTAGGAAAATGGTCACAGATCATACCACATCAGTGGATAGAAAATTAGCCATCAAAATGATAGATATAACTAGTAAGACTTTGTAGAAACAGAAAAAGACTCCTTGTAAGTTAAATGAAAATAAAAAACAACACTGTGTGTGTGTGTGTGTGTGTGTGTGTGTGTGTGTGTGTGTGTGTTACAAAATAATATAATTTTTGTTATTTGTATCTTCTCGGGAGTCCTCCTCTGCCAGATCTTCTTCTAATACACTGTTCCTTCCCAATAAATCTCTCCCCTTATCATTCCTTTTGAGGCAAGGTCTCACAATATAGTCCAGATTGGTCTTGAACTCTTCTATTTCAGCTTCTTCAGTACTGGAATTCTAAGTCCACACCAAACATACTCTCTCACCCCTATAGTTTTAAACCACAAAATCTCATAGTCTTACTTCCATTTTTGTTCATAGCTGGCTCCTGATGGAGATGGGAAGAGGCATCAGGTCTTTGCAAGGATCAGGACTCTGTCTAATGTTCCTTTCTTCAAGTGTGTTTCCAACTTCCAACTAAAGGGCTTTTTAAAAAAGTCTGTATCTTAAGTCTAAAGTCTAAATGAATCTCCATATCACAGTTGATCATTTAAATCCAAGGCGAGTAGGAAAGAGTCCTCTGTCTTCAAGTCCACATTACGTTCTAAGTCTCATAGTAGCTTGAATGATTTCTGACTCAGATAGAGACACTTCAGATACACACAGGACTTCTCCAGTACATATCTGAAGAGTGTTGGTAGTTGTTGTTCTAATTAGGAATGTAAACTACAGGTTGATGAGTATCAGTAATGATTGCTCAGATTGGTGTTATTCTGATTCTTCTGATTTGTAGGAATTGTTTAAAAGAAGTTGAATGTTGTTTGTTTACTTTTGCTTTTTTTCCTTTGAGACAGGGTCTGACTGTGCAGCCCTAGCTGATCTGGACCCTGGTACTAGACCAGGCCGGCTTCATACTCACAGAGAGCTCTCTGCCTCTGCCTCTTGAGTGCTGAGATTAAAGGCGGGCACCAACATGCCACACTCTTCCCCCCACCCTTTTTTTCCCCATTTGAGACAGATTTTCACTCTATAACCCAGGCTGTTCTCACACTTGTGATCCTTTTGCCTCAGCATCCTGAGTACTGGAATTACAGTTGTATCCTGCCAAACTCAGCCTAGAAATTATTTTCTTCCCAATACTTTCTACATACTCTTTGTATCCAGGTCTTTTGCCTAGCAGAACAAACCTAGGACCTGTCAGATACTTTGTAGTTTATCCAGTCTTTCCATTTATCTTGAAGGCACAGTAGTGAGAGAATGGGCTATCTAGATGGATTTAAGTGGATTTTTAAAATTTTCATTTACATTTAAAATTTTTATGTGTGTGTGTGTGTGTGTGTGTGTGTGTGTGTGTGCGCGCATGTGCGTAAGCCATGACACACGTGAGGTCAGAGGACAACTGGTGGGTGTCAGTTCTCTCCTTCTACCACATGGGGTTCCAGGGCTCCAACTCAGGCTGTCGACTTGGCAGCAAATGATTTTAACCTCTGAGCCATCTCCATGCCTCCCTGTTTGGGGACTTTTTAAAAGAGATAAAGTTTTAGGCTAGCCTTTAACTCACACTATCCTTCTGCCTCAGCCTCTCAATGGTTGGGTTTGTAAGTGTGAGTTGCTGTGCCTGGCTTTATGGATGACAACTGAGTTGCATGTGACTTTGAAGAACTTTCACCTGCTTTTCAGTTTACGTAATTATAGTACCCATCTCCGGGCTTTAGTATGTTAAGTGAGATGCTAATATGCAAAGTGCAAGCACAGAACTTGGTATTCAGTAGGCTCTTAGAGCAAACAGCCTCAGTGTAGGTGCCCTTAGGATGAGTCAGTTTTGTGAATTGTCCACACCACACAATTAGTAAACAACAGAAGAAAGAATGGAATTCAGGCTGCTTTTTAACAGGTTGACTTTACAATACATGCATGCATGCACATAAACTTGTGCATGATGCCACCGGCATCAAGAATAATAAATACATACTTCATATACTGCTCAGTATATCCTTTTTCCCCTCGTCCAGAGGGTCAAAGTTTGGAAATTTTCCAAAGCTGTGACTAAAAGACAGGACTGGTTCTGCTGGGAATGGTAGTGATGTGTCCTGATTCTTGCCACAGATTCTTCATTTGCAACGTGAGGCTAGTCAACCTGTTATTTAACATAGGGATTAATTCCATGTTGGCAATATGCCGTGAACTTCTTAAAGCAACATGCCATTATGTGTCAGGCATCCTGCTGGGACAGTGTTCCTATATGTGAAAGAATCTTTGAGTCGCCAGCCCCCTGTCTGCCAGCACCAGAGAGCTGCACAATAGAGAACTTCAGTCCTGTCCAGTCTTGTGCTCTTGACTGTTGGCCTCTCTATTTTTTAAAAAAACTTTGTTTTTGAGAGAAACAATAGGAAATGGATTTTTATTTTAAAAATGCTTTTTAAATGACTTTTATGCATATGAGGGTTTTTGCCTGCACAGATGTAGGGGCACCATATGCCTGTCCAGAGCCTGAAGAAGTGAGGAAGCAGCAGCAGGCCCACTGGAGCCAGGGTTATGGGTGGTTCTAAGTCACCACGTGCGTGCTGGAAATAGAACCCAGGTCCTCTGCAGGGGCAACAAGTGCTTTTAACTGCGCCATCTCCCCAGCCTCTTCTTTCTTATCCTTCTGAATTTTTGAGACAGTCTTGCTACACAGCTCAGGGTGGCCTGAAACTCTTGCTCTCAAGCTTCCGGAGTGTTGGGATTGCACACCTGTCCCACCACACCTCGCTTGGACTCACGGACTTTTATGTGGATGCTGGAGCTTGAGGAGCTTGAGGACAGGTGAGGAAGCCAAAGGCCTGAGAGGCTAAATGGTTTCCACATGATGATATTGTTGGTTTTGTCCCAGTATAAACTTAGGTGTGTCTACGTCAGGCAGTGGTGGCGCAGGCCTTTGATCCCAGCACTCGGGAGGCAGAGGCAGGTGGATCTCTGTGAGCCTGAAGCCAGTTTGGTCTACAGAGTGAGTTCCAGGACAGTCAGGGCTACACAGAGAAACCCTGTCTCAAAAAAAAAAAAAAAAAAAAAAAAAAAAACCCCAAAAAACAAAAACAAAAACAAAAACAACCCCTCCCAAAACAAAACAAAACAACAAAAAAAACCAACAACAACAACCAAAACCCTCTAGTGTTTCTAAAGCCAGCGGTCAAGTCCAGCCCACTTACTCAGTGAGTCTGGGAACACAGCCTGGATTTTGGCTACATGCTATTTTTGTCCTTTTCATGTGCACATGTATTGATGAGCTCATTAGTGGAATTTTCCGTAGCCATGTTGGATAACCAGTTTTTCTTATTCCTGAATTTCTTATACCTTATTTAAAAATGACAGTACCGGGGACAGGAAGTGGCAGGTACAGTGATTTTCTTGCAAAGCTGTGCCGTTTGAACTCTGCTGACTATGTATGAAGTTTTGCCACAGACTTTTCTTACTTGAGATTCTTTAGGATTCCAACCTTTTGTATCCTCTCATTAAACTGTGAAATACTTAGCACCTTTCTGTCTTGTAAAATGTGTTGTTTTTTGTTTTTTGAGACAGGGTTTCTCTGTGTAGCTTTGGAGCCTGTCCTGGAGCTCACTCTGCAGACCAGGTTGGCCTCGAACTCACAGAGATCCTCCTGCCTCTGCCTCCCAAGGGCTGAGAGTAAAGGCGCGCACCGCCACCGCCTGGCTAATGTACATTTCTTAACACTCAAAAGAGTAGTGACCAAAACAATTTTAAATAATGTAACAATGGAAACTCTGGAAATGCGTCAACGTACCCTCTTTGTCTGGAGGATGTGAGCCATCTGGGCCACTTGGACCTAAGATTTTCAATTAATTTACAAAGTTAAATAATAATTGTTCACACCCCAAATTCCACATTTATTTTAAGTTTGAGGATCTGCCCCCCCTCACTGAGTCTGCTTCTTATTTTAGGTCCAGATTAGTTGATGCTAATCAAACATTACACCCAGCTCTACTCTGCTTTGACTCTACAAAGCACTGCTTCCTCTAGCTTTTGCCAACACTTCCCTCTTTTTCTACCATCCAATAATGATGCTTTTGTTTAGTGAGATGGGTCCAGGTTTCTTTGGTGAGCCATTGGTGAGCCATCTCTATTTCAGTATGTTCAAATATTTTGTTCCCTACTGGTCACTTTACAGCTGTGTTCTCTATGGAAGGTTTTACTGATCCTAAACCATAGGTCCTAGCTCCAAAACAACAGCAACAAAACAGAATAAAAGTTCTAGTGAAATCGCTATCTTTCCACCGATTTTTTTTCAAAGCAATCATCTTGATCTGTAGCTAATTTGAAGCCCCTTAACGAACCAGATTAAAAGTCAAGGCCAAACCCCCTTCCAGTTCCCTTTGCACTCCTGTTAAAAGCAGTCTTTTGTCTTCATGAGAAATCCTTTCCCTAGATTTTTGTCCAGCCACTCCGCTCAGAAGGCCACCTCTTAAGACCATTCTTAAATCGGTCTCAAATCGTCTCAAGATTTTCCAGTCCTCCGCTGCCCTCTACACCATCATCTTAATATTTTTTTCCAGATCTTTCTCTGAAAACTTTTTCATTACTCAACTGTCTACCCTGAGACTGTAAAGTCCAGGTGCCACGATCGTGTGACAGCCGCACTTTGCAGTGTCCAGAAACCTGCCTGAAGTCGTGAGCAAATTACCCACGTTCTGAACCAGAGGAACTATCCACTTTACCGCCTCCTTTCCCTTTAAATAAACACTCTCCAAAGAGACACCCGCTCGGGTTGCAACTAGGTGAAGGGCGTGCGACCTCCCCGTTGGCTCGAAATTCTTGCCGTTGCTCTGGGCAACCACTGTTTCCCACTAGACTCCTCGCCGCCGCCCCGCCTTGTCCCAGTTGGCCCCACCCCAGGACGTCAGGCTCTTAAAAACGACTCGGGCCCTTTAAGCCGCGAGGGCATTTCTGGTCACGTGGTCCGCGGCCACCGGAAGGGGAAGTTTCTCTGGTGAGCGCTGCCTCGCTTGTCCGAATTCGGTGGCGCCACGTCCGTCGGTCTCCGCCTCCTGCACAGCGGCTGCGTCCCTACTTTCCCTGGCCGAGCCGGCCGAGGAGCGCGGGGTGGGCACGGGAGGACGCGCGGCGCTGCGCAGCCGACCACCTGACGGCTGACCATGTCGGACATCGGGGACTGGTTCAGGAGCATCCCGGCCATCACGCGCTACTGGTTTGCTGCCACCGTCGCGGTCCCTTTGATCGGCAAGCTCGGTATTATCAGCCCGGCCTACTTCTTCCTCTGGCCCGAAGCCTTCCTCTATCGCTTCCAGGTAGTTAACTGGCGTCGGGCAGTGGAGACTACAGCCCCCAGGTGTCCCCGCCGGCGGCCGGAGTGGTTCGGTGGGCTGCGGGGCACGCTAGGGCTGGTGGGATCTGTAGTGCGTCCGGCTCCAGGGATTTAAGGCGGGGTCCTTTGGGTCTCGGGAGGTCCTGAGGTCCCCAGCTAAGGCCTGGATAACTTAGAGTCGCATTTTGGTGTGCTGGGAAGTGACTCAGGATACCTGTCTGGCAAGATTGTGCTTCCCGCCTTCCGCACTCTGAAGGAAATAGTGAAAAGGTAAGTTAGTGATGTTACCATTCTGTTGGCAGATTGGGCCCACCTGCCTTAAGATCCTCTGCCCTCCCTCTATCCCCAACGTGGTGATGCCATCTTAATCCGTGGTGTCTACTTGACAGACTTCTAGGTGGGTGGTTTGCATCTTTACAGCTTGTGTCTCCGCCTTATAGGAGTGGTTTAAGGCCAGAGATTAAAAAAAAAAAAAAAGTGTGAATTTATCTGTATTTTCTGCGGGCGCTAATCCAGCACCTGGCATAGACTAGTTAAATGTATCAGTGAATGAGGAAACTACTCTGGAAACAGGAGGTGTCAATTTTCTTAAGTATTTAGGAAAACACTCAAGATTATCATTCTAGGCTGAAGAATATTAATTTCCTAGAGGTTATTTTTTATCGTTTCTGTGTTATAAAAATCTAATCAGGGGGAGCTCAGATTCCAGGATTAGATCTGAATCTCGACACATTCCTTGGCCTTCTCTTTCTACTCTTCCCTGGGTGTTATTTTCTAGTCTCCTTTGCTGACTTCTCATTTTCCTGACTTATAGGATCTTTAGTTACTCCCTCAACATGGAAGTCAGATCTTTACCAGTCAAGGGCATAAATTCGTGAATGGGAGATTGTCAGATCCACAGGTATCTCTAGTGTATTTAGTGACCAGGAGACATCTAATCAAATCTCCTTTTTGTCTCTGCCCTAGAAGTAAATAGCAAATGTGTTGCTAGAGGAGTTTAAACTAATAGTCTTAGAGACATCCCTGAGGGTTTTGTTTTTGCCTTTCCTTTCTTTTCTAGTGCTGGGACTCAAATCCAGGGCATAGCTTGTGCCAGGCGTGTGCTCTACCATTGAGATACATACCTTGCACAATCCTTTGACTTCCTTTTCCCAACCCAGAATCTATTAAGAAGGTCCTTTTGATTCCATGTCAACTGTATATCCAGAATACAGACAGATCTTTCTCTTTCTCCATTGTAAGCTGTTACCATGCCAGCTTTGCTCTTTTTGTTCTCAGTGGGCAGGCTAGAGTGATCCTGTTAAAACATAGATCATGTCCTGTCAGTCTCTCTGGAATCCTCCAGTATCTGAAATTCGATGAGTGAAATCCTTGCCTGCTTGCTATTGACCCAGGTCTACCCTGGCTTTCTGTACTGAGGAAGATAATCATGGCTCACTCATTTACCTCTGTGTCTCCTTCATGACTCTGCCCAAATGCCAGTTTACTTAAGGCCTTCTCTGATGGCTCTCCATCAGAGAATCTCCATCCTCCTTTGCTCTGTTTCCCTTCCCTTCCCTTCTCCCTGCTACATGCCATCTGTTGGTACTTGTTAGTCTACTTCCCATCAGAGAACGAAGCTTTGTAGGGTCTTTACCACTGCCTTTGTTACCTAGACCAGGACTGGGCACATAACAGCTGCTTATATATTGCTTGAATTCATGGAAGTAATTGGATGCTTGCTATGTTCTGGGCACTTACTACAATAGTGTATTAGGCAGAGGTTCCTGATCCTATAAAAAAACAAAACAAAACAAAACAAAAAAAAACAGAGGGAGGCACATTGTTAAGGAGAATGATTTAAGGTGTTTTTGAAAAGTCTCAGAGGACACTTCAAGAATGTCTTTGATTGGATCTGGCTTTGGATTTCGCCTTTCAGAAAGCAGGAATAATAAACTTGGAAGATGGGGCAAAAACTGGGAACAGAAAGAGCCAACTGAAGTTGTGAAGCCTGGTAGATGAAGACAGGAAGTTAACCAGGGGTGCACACTGGAAAGCAAAGATGGGAATGTAGATTAGGGCTGGATCATAGAGGGCCTTGTAGTTCATGATAAAAGGCTTAAATCTGGATTTTTTGCAGTGCTAAGGATCGAACCTAGGGCCCTAGGGCATTGCACATGCTTGGCAAATGCTCTCTACCTTTGAACTTTTCTTTGAGAGCACCAATGAAGCCTGGGAGGATTTGAACCAAACACTGAAAGTTGACTGCCTACTCTGGGGAGTGGAGTTGGTGTGTTGGGAGTGCTGGGTAATGGAATCATAGAGACAAATTAGGAGGCCGGAAAGAGGATGGTTTGCATCGAGGTGCCTGTGAGAGATTTGGCAGTTAGCGTGGACAGGATTGTCATTAAATGGACTCAGAAGGTGAGCAGGTGAAGGAAAGCAGACTCAAGGGCAGCATTGTTTTGCAGGAGTGACTGACATAGGCCTTTATGAAAGTGGGAATGTTTGGAGGGGCTTGCGTATGGTTTGGGGTATGGATTGTGGTTGTGTTTTGGCCAGTGTTAAATCTTGAGGTGCTTTCCAGGCATCCTAGTAGAGACAACCTGCAGCAGTGGGTTGTAAGAACATGGTTCTAGAGCATAGCCTGAATTGCATACTGTTTTCAATTACTTACTGTGATAAATATGTTTTGGCAGAGTGCTGTTGTGCACCTTGTACCTTGTGGCATGTTGAGTAATGTGTGTGCATGAGGAGTGTTGGCTATAAATTATTTTATGAGAACGCGTTTGAAACAGACTCTTTGAGCTGTCTTGTGAAATCTTGCTCACTTGTAGCCAGATTGGTAGAATAATCAACATCAAAAGCCTTTCTAATAAGCTACAGATAAAGCGACGTTAAAAGCAGGGAACCGACTACAGACATCATTTGTGTCACACCTCAAGTATGGATGCCTCAGCCCCTCGAATGCAGATTTGTAGCAAACCTAGTAGAAGCAATGCAGAAAGATGGAAAAGCACAGAAGGTGTGCTTTCACAGTTCTGCAGGAGACGCCTCTCCTTAGGCACGCCATCTGTGTCATCGCAAAGGAATTGTGGGATAATTGATTTAGAATTGTACATTCACAATTTGAAGTAACTAAAGATACGTTCCTCCTCTTCTGTAGATCACTTTTGTGTGTGATGGGATACTTTAAAGTGCTGTTTCTTTAGTTTGAATAACAAGTGTGCTAAGACTTACTACTTGGCTGTCCACAGTTATTCCCTACAAATACTTCCCAGTGATGGAGGGACTTCATATTTGCCCCTGATTATGAGAGGTGTCTTTTTCCTAGTGCTTTAGTATTTGCTGAAATGATATGCCCCCTGTGGAGCCTGCATTATGTTTCTTTTTTTAAAAACAAAATAGCATCATTCCCTTTGATCAGGATTGTGCTTTTCTATATGTATATTATCTCAGCTTCTACACTGTCTTGAGATAGTGCTGGCTTGTTTGTGAACACCTACAGCTGGCTTCTGTCTCGGCTAGTTAAGAGTGGTCTACGTTGTCTTAAATCCCTTGCTAGCCCCTCACCCTCAAGTGTTTAGCAGAACATTTTGAAAAGTGATTTATTCCAAGTTAATTATAGAAAATGATTTTTCCTTTCCAAGAGCTGGAAGACCATAAGGCATCGTGTATTTGAGTAATTTAGGATAGAAGATTGCAGGCTTTCAAGTAGTTGGGTTTTGACATCAACTCAACTACTTACAACTCAGACCCTTACAAGTTGTGTGCCATGAACCGAGTTATTTATCTGTCTGGACCTACAGTATCCTTACTGAAAAGCAGAGATAATATAATGACATGCAAACTCACCAGAGTTATAGGTCTCTATTGACTATAGGGCTCTTCAGTGTAATGCTTTTTTTGGAAGGAGAGGAGTAGAAATTACATTAAATGAATATATTAATTATAAGATAAGTCCTAATTTCAGAAACACAAACGAAAGTGCCTTCAAATCAAGGAACTATATTAGCTGTTTCAATACCTCTCAAGTATAACACACAAAACATTGTTTGTATAATAGCCAATAAATAGTCTTAATAAGTAAACTATTGAAGTAGTTTAATATTTTAATCTATTAGTAGTAATACGATTTTAATATTAATGTAAATCAGAAATATAACCCACTAGGGAAACAGAGGCCAGGCTGGGCTGTACAGCAAGTTTCAGGCTAGCTTTGCTAGAGAGTGAGACCCTGTTCCAATAAGGTGAGAAATAAACAACAGCAAGAGTAAAGAAGGTCACTGGGGGCTAGGGATGTGGCTCAATTGGTGTGGTGCCTGCCTAGAATTAATTCCCAAAGCCTTGGGTTTGATCCCTGATACCACATAAACACCACATAGGCATGGTGGCATGTAATGTAATCCCAGCACTCTAGGGTGGAGGCAGGAGGATCACAAATTCAGTCATCCTTGACTATACAATAACTTCAAGGATAGTCTATCTTAGAAAAAAATAGAACTAATAAACAACAACAAAAGGCCCCTAACTTAAAATGGGAAGATGTGGGCTCTCAGCTTCTCTAACTTGTTTCCCAGAGTCAGAAGTGGCACCAGCCACATCTGTGCTTCCATTTCCCAGCTTCTGCTTATCTTGTCACATGTAGCCCAGTGACTTCAGGTTGATTTAAATGTATTTAAGAGTATGCTTTATATATAGCTGGAAGGAGAGTAAACGTGGACTGTAGGCTGACATGGCAGCAGCAGCAAGAGGGCTAACACCATCATTCGGCACACACATATATGATCATCTTGCTTGGAGACCCATGTGTGCGTGCGTGTGTGCATGCTCAAGTATACAAGTTCGTGAAGGCCAGAGAACGTTGGGTGTCATTCCTCGGGAGCTTTAGGCCTTATTTTTTGAGACAAGCTCTCTCACTGGGACCAGGGCTCACTGATGAGGCTAGGGTGGTTTGCACCCTCCCAGCACTGGAGTGACAGGTAAAGTTTACCACTGTGCCTGGCGTTTTACATGCCTTCTAGGTATTGACTCATGCCTTCATCCCTTTCTCTGGCCTCTCCCCAATGTTGCCATTCTTAACTTCAAAATAACCCTTTTGTTTCAGACAAATCTTATTCTCACTTTACTATTCCGTTTGATTCTGGATGGCATTTGCAATTATCTCATTAGCAGGTTTTTTGAGAAGTTTTAGTTAAATGATGGACACTGTTGGAAGAATAACTAAGGAATAACAGGTCTTTTTGAAGGGTTTATATGGCAGTGAACATGTGGGCCAACATTATCCTTCTGTGAGGAACTCTGGTTCCTCAGATTACCTAAGTTCTAGTTAGGGCCTAGCTTTTCTCTTTAAGAACACACACACACACACACACACACACACATTTGTAGCTGGGCATGGTGACACAGACTGTAGTTTCAACACCTGGTAGGTTGAGGCAGGAGGATTAGCAGTGGTGACTGCAGTGTGAGTACCAGGGCCAGTCAGGATTACATAGCAAGACTGTCTTGGGAAAAAAAAAAAAAAAAAGAAAAAAGAAGCACAACCCTCCATCCACCCAAAGAACCTCATCCACACCAGGGCCAAGAAAACCTTCTGGATATTAAGGGTCTGGCCTTGGGATGCTGTGTGATGAACAGTTCCCTCTACCAAGTCCTTTCAGTGGGAGTGAGGCACACAGTTCTGTCTGCTAGAACTGGGTTCCTGCAATGTGCCCGGCTGCTCCCTTAGCTTTCCAGAGTTGAGAATGTACCCTTCTACTCATGGCCCTGCAAGAAAAGCCTGTTTCCTTATCCTATTTACATGTCAGATAGAGGAGAGAAGGGGCTGTTGGCAATTGTAGAAGGAAACACTGTATCCTTCTGAAAAGACCCAGTGCTTAGTGATTTCAAATTATAATTTTAAAGTAATACAAAAATAATAAGTCTCGTAGATGAATGAAAGCAAGTATAACTCAAGGGTAAGCTTAATGAACAGGGACGAGAAATGAGGTATTTTGACAGACACTGATTTCTAAAGAACAGGTGCACACAGTGGCTAAAAATAGTGTTGTGTCATCAGCGTTAGAGAAAATGTAGTCAGGGGAAAAAAACCCAAGGTTTCTTTTCTAAAAGCAGGCATTGAGTAATTTAAAGGAATATGGGAGTAGGTGAAATGTGAATTTTTAAAAACCAGGTCAGTGGGTGTTTTTTGAAAGGTTGTAATAGTAGCACACCTCCATATATTCTTTAAATTTTTTTTTTTTTTTTTTTTAAACAGAGCACATTTTCAATCCACTTTCTTCATTCCAACCTTTCCAGCCCTGTAAGATAAAGGATGAGGGCAGGTGTTCCAGGACAAATGTCACTAGGTAAACAACGAAAGCCAACTCCAAAGTCTAGCCATACAAGACTCCAAGGCTTAGGCACTTGCTTCTGTCCTGTAGCGCAGGGCTTTTTGAAGGCAGGGGTGGGTGTGGGTGGTGGATAGGTTTACTCTTAGCTCCTTTCTGGGTCATACAAGGATAGCAATATTGGAAATTTTTATTAATTGTAATACTGATGTCTCTTATGAGAGGCATTGTAAAGATGAGGGTTTAGTCTTACAAATTCTAGTCATGCTAGGACAGAACTCTATCTCTGCTAGTTATTAGCTATTATGTAACTTTTTATCACACTGTTTCCTCATCTATAAAACTCACCTTCTGAGTCATTCCATGTAAATAAACCAAGTAGCATACTAATTCATGAATTTTTTAAAAAGTTACTAGTCAAGGTCTGAGGATGTATACAGCTTAGTTGATAAAGCATTTGCCTAGCATATTCAGGTCCTGGGTTCCACTCCCAGGACTCCCTAACAAAACACAGTCACCAAAAAGTCATTAACCAGTTGGAGGCTGTATATGATTCTCCTCTTATACTTGGAAATTGAGGCTGAGAACTGTTAACTTTGCAGCAGCTTGTGTTCAGGGCCTCTCATGTCTTCTGTGGTGCCGTTTTCACGAGACAGTGTTGTTTCTGTTGTCAAGCTGTGAATGGAGATGATTGAACAGTTGCCTCACTACTTTAATACGGGTTCTTGGGAGGTCACATTGACTCCATGCAGAGCGTTAAGCTCTGGGGGTTGCATTTCTGTCCATGGAGAATGGACTTGGCAGCTCTGTTCTTGTA